>NC_041399.2:137910348-138032848 GCF_900747795.2 Erpetoichthys calabaricus
AAGAGGAAGATATGTTTGCATTCTTTTAATTGTGAGACAGAACTGTCATCTCTGTCTTGTCATGGAGCACAGTTTAAACTTTTGAAAAAGAGACAAATGTTTGTTTGCAGTGTTTGAATAACGTTCCTGTCTCTCTACAACCTCCTGTGTTTCTGCGCAAATCTGTGACCCAAGCATGACAATTTAAAAATAACCATATAAACATATGGTTTCAACTTCGCGGATTTTCTTATTTCGCGGGTGGCTCTGGAACGCAACCCCCGCGATGGAGGAGGAATTACTGTATTATTATTGCTGATGTTGTTAGACTGTTGTTTAAATTTTTGTCCCCACCTCTGTGTTTGATAAGTTGGTGCCTATTAAAAGGAAAGTTTGGACAGCTGTTTAAAAAAACTGTTTTAACCTTCTTAGCATTATGTTTACCCCAGGAAAAATGAACCAAAAGTGATGAATTATTTTTTTAAAAGAAAGAAATGTTATTTTTTATAACAGAAATATCCAAATACCAAATCTTCAACATAGATACAGCAGAAAAGGTATCTCTAGTGTCCACTTTTGCACTGATGCAAATTTAGTACACAGCCTAATGTTGCAGTCAGGACAATAGATGTGCGTTTTTTCTTCTTTTTCTTCTTATTCTTCCGGCTGCTCCCATCAGGGGTTGCCACAGTGGATCAACTTCTTCCATATCTTTCTGTCCTCTGCATCTTCCTCTGTTACACCCATCACCTGCATGTCCTCTCTCACCACATTCATAAACCTTCGCTTAGGCCTTCCTCTTTTCCTCTTCCCTGGCAGCTCTATCCTTAGCATCCTTCTCCCAATATACCCAGCATCTCTCCACTGCACATGTCCAAACCAATGCAATCTCGCCTCTCTGACTTTGTCTCCCAACCGTCCATCTTGAGCTGACCCTCTAATGTACTCATTTCTAATCCTATCCATCCTCGTCACACCCAGTGCAAATCTTGGCATCTTTAACTCTGCTACCTCCAGCTCTGTCTCCTGCTTTCTGGTCAGTGCCACTGTCTCCAACCCATATAACATAGCTGGTCTCACTACCGTTCTGTAGACTTTCCCTTTCACTCTTGCTGATGCCCGTCTGTCACAAATTACTCCTGACATTCTTCTCCACCCATTCCACCCTGCCTGCACTCTCTTTTTCACCTCCCTTCCATAATCCCCATTACTCTGTACTGTTGATCTCAAGTATTTAAACTCATCCACCTTTGCCAACTCTACTCCCTGCATCCTCACCATTCCACTGACCTCCCTCTCATTTACACACATGTATTCTGTCTTGGTCCTACTGACCTTCATTCCTTTTCTCTCTAGAGCATATCTCCACCTCTTCACGGTCTCCTCAACCTGCTCCCTACTATCGCTACAGATCACAATGTCATCAGCAAACATCATAGTCCACGGGGACTCCTGTCTAATCTCATCTGTCAACCTGTCCATCACTATTGCAAATAAGAAAGGGCTCAGAGCCGATCCCTGATGTAATCCCACCTCCAACTTGAATGCATCCGTCACTTGTACCGCAGACCTCATCACTGTCACACTTAACTCGTACATATCCTGTACAACTCTAACGTACTTCTCTGCCATTCCCGACTTCCTCATACAATACCACAGCTCCTCTCGAGGCACCCTGTCATATGCTTTCTTCAGGTCCACAAAGACGCAATGCAACTTCTTCTGGCCTTCTCTAAACTTCTCCATCAACATCCTCAGAGCAAACATTGCATCTGTGGTGCTCTTTCTTGGCATGAACCCATACTGCTGCTCGCTAATCATCACCTCACTTCTTAACCTAGCTTCCACTACTCTCTCCCATAACTTCATGCTGTGGCTCATCAATTTTATTCCCCTGTAGTTACTGCAGTCCTGCACACCCCCCCTTATTCTTAAATATCGGCACCAGTACACTTCTTCTCCACTTTTCCTCCTTCCTCTTTCCAAATGTCATGCCAAGCACCCTTCTTGCTGTCACCCTTACTACATCTGCTGTAGTTTCCCAGCTGTCTGGTAACTCTTCACTGCCACCCAGTGCCTGTCTCACCTCCTCCCCAAACTCAACCCTGCAGTCTTCCTTTTTCAACTTCCACCATTTGATCCTTGGTTCTGCCCTCACTCTCTTCCTCTTCTTGATCTTCAGCGTCATCCTACAGACCACCATCCTATGCTGCTTAACTACATTTTCCCCTGCCACCACTTTGCAGTCTTCAATCTCCTTCAGATCAACTCTTCTGCATAGGATGTAATCTACCTGTGTGCATCTTCCTCCACTCTTATATGTAACCCTATGTTCCTCCCTCTTCTTAAAATATGTATTTACCCCAGCCATGTCCATCCTTTTGACAAAATCCACTATCCTCTGACCTTCTTTATTCCTCTCCTTGACACCGTACCTACCCATCACCTCCTCGTCTCCACTGTTCCCTTCACCAACATGCCCATTGAAATCTGTTCCAATCACCATTTTGTCTTTCCCTTGGGTACACTGTTCATCACTTAATCCAACTGACTCCAAAACTCTTCTTTCTCATCCATTGCACACCCAACTTGCAGTGCATATGAACTAACAACATTCATCATCACACCTCCAATTTCCAGCTTCATAATCATTACTCTGCCTGACACTCTTTTCACTACCAAAACACTCTTGACATACTGTTCCTTCAGAATAACTCCTACACCATGATAGAACAATTTGAATCCACCTCCAATCCACCTGGCCTTACTCCCCTTCCATTTAGTCTCTTGCACGCACAATATATCAACCTTCCTTCTCTCCACCATATCTGCTAACTCTCTCCCCTTACCAGTTATACTGCCAACATTCAAAATTTCTACCCTCAGTTCCACTCTCTTTACTTTCCTCCTCTCCTCTTGCCCAATCATAATATTTTTATGTTGCTTACACATGACAGGATAGAATGTCAACGCCTGATCCACATGATCAAATTGTCTCAGGTGTTATTGCAGGCTATCACAACACAAAGATTGTTGCATTTCTTCATATTAGGGGGCTAAAGTCTTTCGTAACTTGCACTGTATTGCCATCATTTTGCATTATGTCATGGAGCTGCTTGCACCATGCTAAACTTTCAAGCAGTCAAATTCACCAGGCATGTCATTGTGGTTTGGTCATAGAGTGCTGTACAGAACTGTCCGTATCATTGTCTGATGACCAATTCACATTGTTCTCAGTTTTGCTCAATTCCAGCAGAGGTTCAGTTTCAGTTCTTTCTAAAATTGTCTTTACAGTGATCCCTCGCTATATCGCGCTTCGCCTTTCGCGGCTTCAGTCTATCGCGGATTTTATATGTAAGCATATTTAAATATATATCGCAGATTTTTTGCTGGTTCGCGGATTTCTGAGGACAGTGGGTCTTTTAATTTCTGGTACATGCTTCCTCAGTTGGTTTGCCCAGTTGATTTCATACAAGGGACGCTATTGGCAGATGGCTGAGAAGCTACCCAACTTACTTTTCTCTGTCTCTCTTGCGCTGACTTTCTCTGATCCTGACGTAGGGGGTGTGAGCAGGGGGGCTGTTGGCACACCTAGACGATACGGACGCTCGTCTAAAAATGCTAAAAGATTATCTTCACGTTGCTACCTTCTGTGTGCAGCTGCTTCGTGAAGCGACATGCTGCACGGTGCTTCACATACTTAAAAGCCCAAAGGGCACGTATTGATTTTTCACTGTTTTGTTTTTCTCTGTCTCTCTTTCTCTCACCCTGCTCCTGACGGAGGGGGTGTGAGCTGCCGCCTTCAACAGCTTTGTACCGGCGGTGCTTCGCATACTTAAAAGCCAAACAGCCCTATTGATTTGTTTGCTTTCCTCTCTGTTTCTGACAGCCTGTGCTCCTGACACACACTCCTTTGAAGAGGAAGATATGTTTGCATTCTTTTAATTGTGAGACAGAACTGTCATCTCTGACTTGTCATGGAGCACAGTTTAAACTTTTGAAAAAGAGACAAATGTTTGTTTGCAGTGTTTGAATAATGTTCCTGTCTCTCTACAACCTCCTGTGTTTCTGCGCAAATCTATGACCCAAGCATGACAATATAAAAATAACCATATAAACATATGGTTTCTACTTCGCGGATTTTCTTATTTCGCGGGTGGCTCTGGAACGCAACCCCCACGATGGAGGAGGGATTACTGTACATCTTTTTTTTGTCATTGTGTATTTGGTGGCAGACTTTGACCCACTCATGATCATTAATGAGTTACCTCAGATTTACCATAAAATGGCATAAAGCATAAAACAATTCATGTTTATTTATAGCTGCAGTAAAGAGTTACAGTAAAACCTTGGATTATGAGTAACTTGGTCTGCGAGTGTTTTGCATGACGAGCAAAAATTTTTAATAAATTTTAACTTGATAAATGAGCAAGGTCTTGCAATATTAGTACTACATGTACGCTTTGTCTGCCAAGTGTCACGTGATCACAACTGAGCTGATGCTTCTTCTCTGTCTCTCTCGCTGCATGATTGTGGGTAATTGTCTCCCCTGTTCGGTTTCAGTCGGAGTGCCTCACTTGTATAGTCAACATCCATATGAGTGTATACTGTTTACTATAGCATTGTGACCCCGTGTGTGTGTAAAGCATTTTTTTACTTTGTGTGCGAGCGATGAATCTGTTTAATGTCAATGCGATGTCACATTTCCACGAAATCCTCAAAAGGAAACAAAAGCAACTGTCATAGGATTGTCCTTGTTAAAGTTGCAAAAAAAGAAAAAGATTCCAGTGAGCCAACAGATAGCAGTGATTCTGTTAGTTATAGTGAAATTCGTCCTACGCAGTAACCCTCCTCTCCTCTCTCTCTATCATCTCCCTCACACCAGCCACAATTCTTTTCAAAGGTAAAATGCAGGTTAATTTGTTTTATGTATTTTTACTTTATATTATGAATTAACCATTTTTATATGAATATTTTGGGTTGTGAAACAAATCATCTGAGTTTCCATTATTTCTTATGGGGAAATTTGCTTTGATATACGAGTGTTTTGGATTACAAGCACATTTCCAGAACAAATTATGCTCGCAAACCAAGGCACCACTGTTTTTGGGGTTATTACTATAGACAGCATCATTAAACATCAACCTGAGCCTCACTCATCATTAACCGTTCTTACGTAAAATTCTGAGCCCTAGTTACACTTACGGTTAATTCCAAGGAAGTTTAATAAAGGATACATCATGAGCGGCACTTTTTGGTCATGTTTGTTAGTCAAGTGCATAACACACTAGCTTCCATATACAATAGTATGGACAGAGGTTGCACTTCTTGTTTTTCATGGCTGCATTTGTTGAAGTTAGTTGGAAAAGGTGTGAATGTTTTGAAAAAAGATTAATTTTAAGAACTTTTGTTTTCATGGCTAATGTTACATAGAAACATAAGTATTTGATGAAGTCTCTTAACACATTTCATTTGCTTATTAAAGTTGAATTCTTTAAAATGTTGCAACTCCAAAGTATGAAATCTATAATGAAACGGTCAAAGAGAAATCATCACATTTAGACTTGGATGTGAAGTGATTTAAAAGTAATCCTTACAGTGAGGAGTATAATCAGTAAATATGAAGGTGTTTTTCTTTTTTTTTGGTTCCTTGTAGAGGCGAAAAACTGAAATAATTGTACTGCTATGTGAAAGGGTGAAACGAAGTCGAATATGTTTAGTCAGTACTAACGGTCTTTGTCTTTCAGATGTCATACAAAGTGAGAAGCAGTATCCATTAGCAAAGCTAATTAGCTTAATTTGTAAATAGTCCATAACCATTCTCTCAAAAATATACCATGTCAATTCACTGGAGCTGTTTAATATCATTTTTTTCAGATTTTTGTTGTTTGTTAAGTATTAAACAAAATGTACTTATTGTGCTGAGCAACACTGATGCAGTGTAAAACCCACTAGGTGGTGCACTTAATGCATATTTTTGGCAACCCTTCTGTGCATGGGTTAGTATACATTTTTGTTATGTCTATGAGTAAATTAACATCTGTCAGCATCAGTGACAAAAAAGATTAGAAAAAATGGGAGAGACATGACTCATGATTACTTAAAAATGTAAGATTAGGAGAAAGAGAAAGAAATGTATATTAGAAAATAAAATAAGATATTTATAAAATTAACATTATGAGGGCCAAGCCTTCTTTTAGCATAAGCACCTATACATTATTGTACTGTATTATTAAATTATAAACTCCCTTTCACCTCCATATGTCAAGCTACATTTCTGATAATTGAAGTTTTGCAGCAACGCACAGTCTGTCAGTATTATTTTATATATCCTTTATTGAAGTTGATTACTATGTCCAATTTCAAGAGTTACAAATTGTCCAGGTACCCAAGGTTTCCATTTGATGTTGTTTTTTGCTACTGTCTTTTGAACTGTTCCAAATCTTATTGTAAAAACTTTTTTGTAAGGAAAAATCACAGCAGGGTCACGTGCTCCATCATTTTAATTTCCCCTTGGAGGTAAAGTATTATCTTTCTATCTATCTGACTATCTAGCAGATTTTTTTCTTAGTGTTACTCAGTTGGTTTACCTCATCATGATGAAGTTCTTTGAATGAGTAAATTCAATATACAGTTATCTTTTGAAATATTAATATCATGATGCTATATACCAAATAGTCATTATTAATACTGTGTTTGAATCTTCCGCTTTGTATCTATTCTCCTTTCTTCTCCATCCACATTCCCTTCTTCATCCTAGACCTTATACTATCCTAATCATCACTGCTATTGTGGTGTAGACCATAGTCGCCTAAATCATCAGCCTTTGAAATATCGTGCATGTCTTTAATGAATGGATAGACACTAGGTTTATGCTTTTGTAACCCCTGTCACAAATAGCTTGCAACAGCAACATGCACTCCACAACAGATGCTGTTTCAGTTAACAGTTCACTAACTTTATGACAAGGGAACCAGCACTGCAAAAATATGCAATATTCTGTGATTTTTGGATAGTTTACAAACAAGAATGAATTAGTTTGATTAAAACAATTTCAGTATAACAAATCCTACTTTTCATAGCAAGATGAAAAAAAAAATCAAACTCCATACCATTAATTACCAGAAATGGTATTAAACTTTGAAGTAAGAAAAGCAACAATGCAAAAACAAATATACTGTATACAGTACACCCCCAAAATTCACGGGGGTTACGTTCCTAGAGCACCCGCGAATTGTGAAAACCGCTACTTTTGGATGTGGTTAAAAAATGCCTTTTAAATGCCTATTTTTATAGTTTAAACCCTAAATACAGTATTCCCCCAAAGCACTTTAATTTCGTTGCAAACTGAGCATACATTAATACATTACCTAAAAAACTGCCTTAATACAGTACCTAAAAACAGAATGTAAAGGTAAACCCGTCTACTGTACAGTACTGTACTGCTTATGTCTCCCGCGGTGCTAGAATGTAAAATACCGATATTACCACTATACATACTGTAATTAATGCAAGCACGTTTTCTTTGGTATGTGCTGTCGTTTTCTTTGTTATAAGTAGAGTAAATACATAATAATTTCATTTAATTAAAATACAGTAAAATGTACGGGTATTCACCAATGATGAATGATATTGATGATGATGAAGTAGTTGTGCAGTACGATGCAGAGGATTTAAAACTCCTCGGGCAGCGCTCTTCTTCAGGTGCTTCAGGAGGAGTCGTTTCTTTGGATGGGTCTTCTTCTGGTGGGGTTTCGTGCTGGCTTTTCTTTATAGGTTTCAGGAACATTGTGATGGGAAATTGCTACATTGTCTCCTGTAGCGAACTGCTGGTACAATTTCCGGGCTTTCTCACGGATGATGTTACCGTCCAAGGGGATGTTCTTCTTCCTGCAGTCGGTGATCCACAATGCCAAGGCAGATTCCATCCTTACGATATTTTTATTCCTTATGGTCGTTACCTTTTTGGCACTATCACAGAAACTTACAGATACGGTACTCCAGATTGTTGCTTCGTTCTTCTTTATGTAGCGTGCGGTGCTTTCATGCCATAGTGGCACGCTACTGCAGCATAACTTTTTAGTTCCCGGAGCAAATCCAGTAGTTTAGCCTTCTCCTGGAGTGTTTTAAACTTCTTCTGGCACTTAGGCGCAGTGCTAGAAGCCTTAGAAGGTGCAGGGCGATTCAGCGACATCTTGTGCGTTTAAGAATAACAATATGAATACACTAACAAAATGTAAAACACAAGGACACTCCGCTGGAGTCTCGTCACAGGGCAGCAATCAATCAGCAGCAAGGAGAAATTAATAACGCTCTTGGATTGGCTACTTTCACCATCCCAAACCGCGTTTCCCTCAGCGGTGGTAAACCCACTCACCTGGAGATGTGTCACAGGGCAGCAATCAATCAGCAGTAAGGAGAAATTAATAACGCTCTCGGATTGGCTACTTTCACCATCCCAAATGCTTTTCCCTCAGCGTTGGTAAACCCACTCATCTGGAGACGCGTCACAGGGCAGCAATCAATCAGCAGCAAGGAGAAATGAACTAACGCTCTCGGATTGGCTACTTTCACCATTCCAAACCTCATTTCCCTCAGCGTTTGCTTTCTGTTCGCGCTACAGCACAGTACTGCCACGAAAAAGCAATCAAAAATTGTGGAGGATATTTGCACTTTCCGCTAACAATTAATAGGTTCTAAGGAAAAATCTGCAAACGACTGAGTCTGCGAACCCTGAACCGCGACTTCGCAGAGATCTACTGCATATTAAATCTTCTGAACATTAATATAATGAATATACACAGTTTACAACATAAAGTTAACATTTTTTTTTAATATCGTTTCACCAAGTTTGGTTAATTACATTGGGCGATGTGCATTTACTAAAATAAAGAACAAAGTTAGATATATATTATCCAATATTTGGTCAATGTTCTCTTTTTCCTAGAAAAGACAATTTGTGGTTCCTTCCACAAATGAAGGTCAAGGTGTTTGGCTACTCCATTTGTTGTCTCTTTGCAGGTCTCTAGTTTCTTGATTCTTAAAATTCACTTGGTATATGGTGCTTTGCTGTCTTTCACAGTATGCTCACAGCACATCGAATGGTGTTTTCTTTAATGCAAAACATACATTAATGTCTTAAACCCATGATATTTCAACATCTAGACCATACTTTTCCTTTCTTAGCATGGCTCCCTTTTCCTTTCCAGCAAGTATTTTAAAACACTGCAAATCTGCACCACCTGGTGTGTCTTTCTTGGAGAGTGTCTAGCTGCAGGCCTCTGTTGCTCTGTGATTTAGGAGTTCTGCTGAACAGCCAATCGTATTGCATAGCAATAACTCAGAGAAGGGCTTGGCTGTGGCTACAGCACTATAATACACCATGGCGCCAGTGGATAGCCACTATCACCGGCCAAATGTAATAATGTGGTTGCTGTTATAAATGAGCAATACAGGCCATATGAAACACTGAGGGTTCAGCCCTTATCCTCAAGCCAGCCACCACATATAGCACCACCACATTTGTCACAGCTACTTTACCTCAAAATGAATTAATCATGGGATGACCCAAGCCACTATGACATGATGTTTGCTAATCAGTTTTGGATAATACTGTATGTGCATTAATGGAATTTAACGGCTTATAGTTATAAAAAAGCAGTTTCATTCTTGCTAGGTGCCCTTATTACAATATGAATGCAGTAGCTCTGATTATGAGATGAACTGGACACTGTTCCAAATAGTTTTTTTTATGTTAGTAAAAACATTTTTTTTGTATGCACACTCATTCCATATGAAAACTGGATATAGTGGCTCACCAGTTGGTTAATGCCCTACAGCACAGCAGGCATGATGGAGTGAAGCTTGGCTGATATACTGTTGATCTTTAGGCCAGTTCTCTGAGAAGTGACAGCAGCTAGCTTACATATACTGATGAAAATCAAAAAAGTTCCACAGTGCAAATAATAGCATTGGCCTGCTTAAAAGGGGACTCAAATACAATCTGCACATTAATTAGGATATAGCGTGTTGGATAATGGATGGATGGATAAATGCACATTATAATAATGGCTCAGTGATGAGAAGTATTATGCTTGGAAGTTGTCCTTTAGCTGGTCTGGCTGCATTTCCTGGCTTGATCTAAGGTGTCATTTCCCAGTTTCTCTGAAATGTTGTGTATGCATGGGTTAGAGTTGCTGTAAATATATGCAATTTTTCTTTTATAAATTCCAACATTTTTGTGGGAAGTTGCATGTGCACATTTCAAACCTACACAGGCTTTATAAATGAGCCCCCTGGTGTGGAAGAATAGATGTGTACAGTAATCCCTCCTCCATCGCGAGGGTTGCGTTCCAGAGCCACCCGCGAAATAAGAAAATCTGCGAAGTAGAAACCATATGTTTATATGGTTATTTTTATATTGTCATGCTTGGGTCACAGATTTGCGCAGAAACACAGGAGGTTGTAGAGAGACAGGAACGTTATTCAAACACTGCAAACAAACATTTGTCTCTTTTTCAAAAGTTTAATCTGTGCTCCATGACAAGACAGAGATGACAGTTCTGTCTCACAATTAAAAGAATGCAAACATATCTTCCTCTTCAAAGGAGTGCGTGTCAGGAGCACAGACTGTCACATAGATAGAGACAACAATCTCTAGCAAACAAATCAATAGGGCTGTTTGGCTTTTAAGTATGCGAAGCACCGCGGCACAAAGCTGTTGAAGGCGGCAGCTCACACCCCCTCTGTCAGGAGCAGGGAGAGAGAGAGAGAGATAGAGAGAGACAGAGTTTGTTTTTCAGTCAAAAATCAATACATGCCCTTCGAGCTTTTAAGTATGTGAAGCACTGTGCAGCATGTTGTTTCAGGAAGCAGCTGCACAGAAGGTAGCAACGTGAAGATAATCTTTCAGCATTTTTAGACGAGCGTCCGTATCGTCTAGGTGTGCGAACAGCCCCCCTGCTCAATCCCCATACGTCAGGATCAGAGAAAATCAGTGCAAGAGAAAAGTAAGCAATCTAGCTTCTCAACCATTTGCCAATAGCATCCCTTGTATGAAATCAACTGGGCAAACCAACTGAGGAAGCATGTACCAGAAATTAAAAGACCCATTGTCCGCAGAAATCTGCGAACCAGCAAAAAATCTGCGATATATATTTAAATATGTTTACATATAAAATCCGCGATGGAGTGAAGCCGCGAAAGGCAAAGCGCGATATAGCGAGGGATCACTGTATGTAGAAAATCGTGTTTTCAATTGTTTACTGGCCTTGCATTGACTAGCAAACACCTGGTGACATGGCAGTTGGTGAAGTTACTTGCCATGCAGTTTGTACTTCACGTCATGCAGTGTATGTATTCTTTCCATGTCATTGTGGTTTGACTTTTTTCCCAGAAAAATATTTTGATCCTGCACTTTAGGTGTTGCTGTTTCAATTTAGGCAGTTTTGCCAATATACAGTTTCTTTTTCTCAGCAGTGATTGGTTGTAAGGCTGCCACTTTACTTGTTTAAATTTATATTGCTGTATTTCATTGGTAATGACAATGTCGGAGGGTATAATGATGATCTTTCGCCAGTCGAGACAGACAACGCATTAGCATCCTGTTTTGTGATTGCTTTCTTGTATCATAAGATCTTGCATTAGTCATTAGAAAAAGGCCAATGCTATTATTTATGTTAGTGAAGTCTTCACAAATTTAAAGTAATTCTGACTTGGCCCAACCAGAATCTTAAATAAGCCAATCTTCATTTCTCAACTTCTGTTTACTAAATGAGTAGAAGTCACATTATTATTTGTATAACCTTATGTGCAATGTTTTATCTTTACATTCTAAGAGTAGTTTGTACTGTGTTAGAAAATAGATTTAATGAAGACCTTTTAGATTATATGAATATGAAAGGTGATTAATTTCACATCAGATAAGGTAATTTACCAATTGAACACCTATTCTGCATTGTATTTATCATTTTATAGTTCATTTATTTCTGTAGTTTACCTGAAAGGCATGCAGCTAGCCCTTTCTCTTAATATCGGTTGTATTCATTGTCTCATTAGTAATTCTACTAACTACCTATGACAGTAATTCCCTGAAGATTTCCCTATTGAAATGTGCCTGTGTATAGATGCTGTTCACTTATGTCATCTCATTGTAGCTCACAGACATGTACAAGAGAAACCTCTTGTCTTTTTTCATGTTATTTACCTATGTTACTGTTTATGCTGTACTATTCTTTTCTTCATCTCCTTTTTGAGTACAGATATCTTCTTTTGTTCTCTGTTTTGACTATAAATAGTGTGTTTAGTCTGCCTTCAGAGTTTTTTTTTTGTACATCTTATTTGTGTAGTCCATCACACAATGTCTTTTATTTATTTCTAATATCTGTGTTTACTGTAAATATGTTGAGTTCAGAATTTATGTTATTGTTCAATTTTGGTGCACTTCTATCATTACCAATTCCATCTTCTAATTTATCATTGACTGCTTTTCACGTTTACATTTTAAGATTACTTTGTGTATTTTATTAGTTGTTTTATTATACAGTGTATTTATTTGTTATTAAAGTAAAGGTTACTGAATTTTTTCTTTTTTCTTTGCTGATGATGCTTGTTGCTATCTAATTTTAGTTCCTGCTTTTCTTTTTAATGTTTCATTTCTTCCACTGTAAGAGGAAATCCCTTTACTATTGACTGTTATAGTCAGTTGTTAATGCCAGTTTTTATATAGAAGCTACATAAACTCATAGCAATGCAGTTTACTAATTAGAAGAGACATTTACAGAGCCTTTTTGGTATTAATAGCCTTGACTTGAAATCTACAGAAGTTAGTTTTCTCATCTTTTGATATTTATTGTTAATTTTTAGCTAAAAAAAGAACGTTTCTCTTCTGTAACAGTATGATTAGTAAAAATGTGGACTTTTTTGCAGATTGAGCTTGCAAAAAGAAACTAAAATTTTTTTTCTTGTATTGTTGTGAATGTTTATTTTTGTTTCAATATAAAACGTTCACATTTTTTAACTTTTTAAATTTTGTCTTTAGCTTTTTTAAAAGAATTAGTTATTGACTTCATGACATTGAAATGAAACTTGTATTAATTATGCAGGCTTCACTCTTGTTTTCATGGAAGATAAAATTGTTTGAGCTGAATATAAATGCATTCAGTTTTGTGTCAATGATCTTGTACTTATCATGTTGTTGTAACATACTAGCAGCATGCCCTGGTACATTTCTGATAATCTGAAACCCACATTCCCCTTGCATAACTTGTCATTTCTGTTTTTCTATATATAAAATACATACAATAATACATTTACATTTAACAACAAGACTTAATAAGCTTAATTTAAAATATTAAAAAATATTAAATACAAGAGCATTTTAATTTGCCCATCTCAAACCACAGTGAGCGTTTACCATTGCCTCTTGGAAAATGTAATGTTTCTACTATGTCTGCCTTTTATGGTGGTTACAAGGTTACTTTTTCAGCCTGTTATCTGCCTCATTATCTGTTACTTTTGTGGCCAGTCAGTGTTTTCTTTCTTTCTTTCTTTCTTTCTTTCTTTCTTTCTTTCTTTCTTTCTTTCTTTCTTTCTTTCTTTCTTTCTTTCTTTCTTTCTTTCTTTCTTTCTTTCTTTCTTTCTTTCTTTCTTTCTTTCTTTCTTTCTTTCTTTCTTTCTTTCTTGTGAGAGAGGTGAGTGGGTGGAGCTTTGCAAGAGGACTGAGAGAGTGAGCGTTAGAGTTTGAAGGTTTGTCCATCTGTACTGTATTTTTCTACTGTTTTATTCCTGTCTCTTTTAATGTTGCTTTTCTGGTGATTAGTGTACACTGAGGGTGGCCAGTATGGCCTCCTCCGGGGGATCCCCTTCAGAATGATGACTTCCAAAAGCTTATGAGAAAGCATGGTGTGTTTTGGCTTTTAGTAACATGATTGGTTGTGAAAATATCAAGAATCAGCAGTGCAGTTGTGATATTTGCTGCTCTAACTGACCTCATAAATTGTTTAGTTAAGAATGAAGTTATTGTTAAAGGCAGTTTGAATGTCCCACTGTTCCAATCTAATGAAGCTTTGGAAAAAGAGCTTTATCATTATGTACAGGTAGTGTCTCCTATAAAGAGAATACGATCAGTTGCAAAGCTCCTCTGCTGAAACATGTGTCTTTTAGGAGACAAGTCTTAATGATTCCAAATGAAGTAAATGAAGAAATAAACGTAACTCTAAATTTTAAAATTGATGGCTACAAATATGTTATCTTTGTTTCTTCAAAACCTATGAAGTGTTTTAAATGTGGTAGCACTGGACACATTGCTTGCAGTTGCTCGAGTGTCTCCCCTGATCCTGAGGTAGAAAGAGTCATAAATGGAGGTGAAGAAAAAAACCCGTCTGATTCACAACAGGATGAACCAATGTTAAAAGTAAGAACGGTGTAGCTATAGGCATGAGAATGAAAACAAATTATGAATTAAGAATGAATGGGGAGGTATAGAATTGCAACATGTAGAACAGGGTGGCTATTTTAAGGTCCGTAAAGCTGTGAAAAAGGCATTGAAACACTGAAGAGCAGGCCGAGTCTAAGAAGTGCAGTGTGACGGAGACATCCAAGCAAGATGGAGAATTGTCTGCTTTGAATAGTGGGGAAGAGGGCGACTTATGGGATGCATCCTTAACCCGTGATGATACAACATCACAGAGGGTTATGGTTTGGCACAAATTAGAGCTTTTGTGGCAGAGATGAAGGGCAGTGAGGGGTAGTTGTTGAAAACTTTTTCCCTAACATTCTGCTTTCTTTTCTCTGTCAAGAAATTGCTGAAAACAAGGATTAGGGACTGAGCACTTTTCTGATTGGGAGGGGTGGATGTTAAGGAAACGTTTGCCAATGTAACATGCAGCGTCACAAACTTCAAATGTGTAAAATGAAGAATCTCTCTACATATTTTCATATTACGATTGTTGTTTGTTTTTGCTTTATTGCCAGAAGTTCCAAATGAATAATTTCATTATTGGGAGCCAAAATATTAATGGCTGTAGAGGCTATGTTAAAACCTGCAGGAAACACACAGCACTACGGATGTAGAATTGGAGTGGCAGAAGTGTTTTGAGGCAATGTGTATTTTAGCCATGGGTTATAACAGAGCGCTGACGTCACGATCGCCCTCTCTAAGCACCGTGTCAGTCACTGAAGTTGTTAAAGGGCATCTATTTAAGGCTACGGTGGCATTGGAGACTGTTTTTATTAATATTTACACTCCTACAAGGGGCAGCGGACAGCACGATTTTTAAAAGAACATAATCAGGTACTCAGTGACTGTGATTCAGACGACTATGTGTTTTTAGGGAGAGGTTTCAACTGCACTGAAAATGATGTGCTGGATAGGAATCACACTGAGCCTCACCCGGAGTCTGCAAGAGAGAGACGTGACCTCATAGACCGTCATGAGCGGCAAATATGTGGAGGGCTTTGAACTGGGCGCACAGACAGTAAATCTGGGCACAGGTGCAAGGTAACACTCTCTCCCTTGCCAGGCTTAACCGTTTTTATACTTGAAGCCTCCTTTATACTTTTTACCTCCTGTATTATATTTCCTACATGCTTCTCCCATCATTCTCTGATTTTGTATACAGTAATCCCTCCTTGATCGTGAGGGTTGCGTTCCAGAACCCCCCGCGAAATAAGAAAATCCGTGAAGTAGAAACCATATGTTTATGTGGTTATTTTTATATTGTCATGCTTGGGTCACAGATTTGCACAGAAACACAGGAAGTTGTAGAGAGACAGGAACTTTATTCAAACACTGCAAACAAACATTTGTCTCTTTTTCAAAAGTTTAAACTGTGCTCCATGACAAGACAGAGATGACAATTCCGTCTCACAATTAAAAGAATGCAAACATATGTTCCTCTTCAAAGGAGTGCGCGTCAGGAGCAGAGAATGTCAGAGAGAGAGAGAGAGAAAAGCAAACAAATCAATAGGGCTGTTTGGCTTTTAAGTATGCAAAGCACCGCGGCACAAAGCAGTTGCAATGAAGGCAGCAGCTCACACCCCCTCCGTCAGGAGCAGAGAATGTCAGAGAGAGAGAGAGAGAGAGAGAGAGAGAGACAGATAAAAACAAACAATCAAAAATCAATACGTGCCCTTCGAGCTTTTAAGTATGCAAAGCACCGTGCAGCATGTCGCTTCACGAAGCAGCTGCACAGAAGGGAGCAATGTGAAGGTAATCATTCAGCATTTTTAGACGAGCGTCCGTATTGTCTAGGTGTGCGAACAGCCCCCCTGCTCACACCCCCTCCGTCAGGAGCAGAGAATGTCAGAGCGAGAGGGAGAGAGAGAGAAAAGTAAGTTGGGTAGCTTCTCAGCCATCTGACAATAGCGTCCCTTGTATGAAATCAACTGGGCAAACCAACTGAGGAAGCATGTACCAGAAATTAAAAGACCCATTGTCCGCA
This sequence comes from Erpetoichthys calabaricus, assembly GCF_900747795.2. Classification (NCBI taxonomy): domain Eukaryota; kingdom Metazoa; phylum Chordata; class Cladistia; order Polypteriformes; family Polypteridae; genus Erpetoichthys; species Erpetoichthys calabaricus. Next base: position 137,926,770 of record NC_041399.2, read on the forward strand.
GAAATCCACGAACCAGCAAAAAATCCGCGATATATATTTAAATATGCTTACATATAAAATCCGCGATAGAGTGAAGCCGTGAAAGTCGAAGCGCGATATAGCGAGGGATTGCTGAACGGCAATCCTGCCATCTATACAGACCAAAAGTTCTCACTGGCATTTTAACAATCTTTTATGTCTTGACTCTCATTTGAAAACATGTTTTACATATTTTTTTAATTCAATGAGACAATGGTGGGATATTGGGAAAGCACAGATTTGCCAGTCCTGTAAACAGTACACTCTGAATGTTATGAAGAGTATTTATGAGTCCATCAAAGCCATGGAGGAGAAGATACTGTAAATTGAAAAGGCTTTAAGTGATGGAGACCCATGCTTAGGAATTTTGAAAGTAAAAAATGCTGCACTGGCGCAGCTGATACATTATAAGGTTCAGGGGGCATTAATAAGATCTCATTTTCAAGTAGAGACTGAATGTGATGCTCCCACAAGATATTTTTTGGTCTGGAAAGCAAACAGGAGTCAGAGCCAGATGATACATTGCCTGAGTACATCATTTGGCCAAGGGTTGAGAGGAAGAAACCTGATCCTTGCTACAGCTGTAGAGTTTTACTCTCAGCTCTACTCAAGTGAGTTAACAGATGTGATACATGATGATTTGGATTTCAGAGCTGCCTAAAATTCCAGATATAGAACAGTACAAGTTAAAAGGAAGCATAACCTTACAGGAGCTTGCAAAAGCCATGAAACGATTGAATTGTGAAAAAGCATAACGATAAGATGGCTTGTCAGTTGAGTTCTATGAAAGGTTTTGTAACTTGCTGGGACCTGACCTGCTCACTATTCTGCAGGAAGATCTGGAGCAGGGAATGTTTCCTCTTACTTGCAGAAGGGCAGTCATTGTACTTATTCCAAAAAAGGGGATCTGTGTGAAATCAGTAACTGGAGACCTGTAACTTTACTTTGTTCGGACTACAAGGTCTTCTGTAAGCACTGGCCAACAGAGTCAGAAAGGTGGTAGTGTATGTGGTTCATCTGGATCAAAGCTGTTGCGTGCCAAGCAGATCCATTTATGATAACATCTTTTTTTTTTATGGGATATTTTTGAAGTCTGTAATCTGTTTGGGTTGTATGGCAAGCTAATCTCTTTGAATCAAGAGAAGGCCTTTGATAGAATGGAACATCATTATTTATGGAAAGTAATGGAAGGTTTTTGTTTATTTATTTTATTAAAATGGTAAAGGTACTCTACAATGACATTCAGAGTATGCAGAAGATCTAGGTAAAATGTTTAATGCCTTAGTAAAAGCAAGAGTATTTCTTGATTATAACGTTTATAAAATGAATTTTAGCCTGCAAAAATGTATTAACCAGTGGTGTATAAATTAAACAGTTTGTGCCATCAGGAATGAGGAACAGTTTTTTTTTTTTTTTTGGTAATTCTAATACCAAATTTTGAAAATTCCTTTTTTAAAATATTTTTAAGAGCTTATGACTGTAAAGAGGGTGTTTTTTATAACAATTGTTACTGAGTAATAAAGTGTATATTTAAAAATCAAAATCTTTACAAATATATATTACCAAAATAAGTTTCCAAGAATTGTTTAATCAATTTAATACCTACATCGATCATCCATTTTTCTATATTTTCTCCTTAATGGCATTATTTTGTTCCTCTGAAGCAAATAAACATCTCATCATGACAAACACCTCCACATTATCTCACAAGTTGTCAAATAATAAATTATTAAATGTTTTCCTACATGATGTTTAAATCATACTGGGTAAAGATACCAATTGTAAGTAAGTTATTTTATTCTGAGTATGAGATGTAAACAAGGGAGTGGAGGCATAAAAAGAAAGCACTGTACTTTCAGTTTTGGTCACTTTCTCCCAGTGGAATGATAGAGACTTTTTTCCTCCCAAATTTAAATACAAGCAATCTGAGTCTATGTCCACACTATTACAATTTCATTTAATAACAGCATTTTTAAACTAAAACGATCTCTGTCCACATTTGTGTTTTCACATCACTTACGAAAGTACCTCCACCCTCACTAAAACAACCAGAAACACATATGACATTGTTGTTCACTTATATAGGGTATGTGTGTTTTGGCAGAAACAGGAAGAGTAAATGTCCTCTGCATTAGACATTAATTTGCAGCTTGATGAATACAAAAAACAAAAGAACAGATTGTTTTGTTTGGAATAATGATAAGTGGAACTAAGTGGAAAGGCTGCATATTAAGCATGATCTGGTTTTTACTAGTAAAAAGGTTTGTGATTAGTTACTATATTTCTTTTTTTTTTCTCCTAAAATTGCCTGCACATGGTATCCACTGCTGGGCTGTTTGCTTGTTTCAAAGTCGCTGGCTACACACCTTTAGCTCAATACTCCACAGTTTGCCAAATAACATTAGTAGAGGACCCAAAGTAACATGCATACATTTTTCACAAAGACTGTTCAGCTTATTAACCGTGGAGAGTATTAAGGAATTGACAACAAACCACAGTGAAAAATATGGTAGTTGTTTTGAAAAAAAACAGAAATAAAAGTGAGCTTTGTCAGCTACTAAATATTGAAACTCCATACCAAAGGAATACTAGTAAAAGTAGCTGCATATCGAATCAGCAACCATACATTTACAGTATTGTGACAGATTTTGACCTACTTCTCTGTACAGAATTGCTTCAGTTTATTGACATTACAGTAGTCAGCTTTTTAGCATTAAGTGTTCATTTTGGGGTCAGCAATAGAATAATGTAGTGTGAGTAAAATGTGCATATATAGTTAACAGTGACTGGGAATGTAAAAAGTGGCTTTAACCTTCAGTTGATCTTCGAATTATTATATTAATTAATTATTACTACTGTTTTTATTACCTGTCTGACCCTTTTCTATAGAGAGTTTACATTTTCCTAAGACAAGTTCTCAGTCTGGCACATAAGACTTTCTGAGCTAGCTGGATCTAGACTTTTCAGTTAAACATTTTACCAGTGCAATATTTGACATTCGTTTCTGGCATCGTGGCTTAAACCAAACTGACATTTAACTTTTCTCATGGACATTTGTGTTACAAAAATGTGTTTTTACAGGACTTGCGTCTATAGCAAGTATGTTATATGGTGACATCTAGTTTTCATAGACTATAAATAGTTGGTGGTAAGTTAATTTTAAAAATTAATGAAGCACTAGTTGAAAGTGCACAGTTCTATAGTCTCATTTATTGTGTATATATTTATGTAAAAAACAAAAATCAGCTAGGAAATTTCGACAAAAAATGAGTCTAAGCATAACATAGATGATTATTATTAACATATACTGTAAGTTGGATTGCTTTAACTTGAGAATACAGTCCTGAACAGGTTTACGTACAAAGCGAAAAGAAGAGCTGTCTGGGTGAAGGTTACATTTGTTTTTGAATTGGGCCTAAATAATAGTGTTTCTTAGAAAAAAACTTGCAGCTTACATATTAAGAATTAAACCTTAAATCTCATTTGTGCATAAAAATGCTAAAATGTTTTTCATTGCAGTATGTCAGAAATCAACTTCACTGAAATGTAACACCATTTATTGTTTTAAATTTTATTAGTGTGTAGATTTATGATTTAAATAAAAACCAGGAGGTATCAAGTTAAAATATAGTTAGAAGTATTAATGGTGAAATTCTGCCACTTCTACCTCTGTAAACTATTCAGGAATTCTACTCTTCTTAATATAACAGTGCTTTGAATCAAGTTTACACTTTAATAGAAGTCAGTTTGTGGTAAAAGGAAATTACCTCTATTTCACTATTTTTTTCCGATCTATTTTTAATGCTTGAAGTTATTCACGTCTTATCCATTAACAACTTCAAAATCATCTATAGAAAGAGGTGCTCTCTGTTTAAAAATTAATTAACAAAATTATTTTATTTGATATCAGTTTATAAAAGATGCAACACAGCAACAGCCCTGCACAGCTTTCATTGTTAAAAGAAGCACTGGTACAGTCACCCTTTAGCTATGCATGGTATGTTTTTGTTCCTTATGTTGATATAGTTCCAACCTATAGTCTTTTGCAGATGGCATGCAACCGCAGTTTGTTTAATGCTTATGCAAGTGTAGAATTATCAGAGAATTTCTGCAATTGAAATGGTCTGGTGTTATATTTATAGTCTGAAGAGTGTAGTGTGAAGCGAAAAGAAGACATGACTGTTCCTTGCGGTGACCAGTGTTGCTCACATCCATATTAGAGATGCGGCCCTTGAGTTTCATAAACTAAGATCTGCCGGACAGATGGTCTGTTGTTCAGGACACCATAGGCACATCCACCTGCATATCTCTGAATTTACCTAAAGGCAATGGAGAAATCAAAAACACATAATCCTCATAGTGCTGTCAGCTTTGTCCAGGTGAGATTAAGCTTTCTGAAGCAGATAGACAGTTGTATCCACCACTCCAGTCTTTGTCTGATAGGCAAACTGTGGGCCCAGATGGTCTGCCAAAAGAGAATTCATATAGTCCAGGACCAGCCTCTCAATCATCTTTGATATGAGACGTAGGTGTCACAAGTCTGTAGTCATTAGAAACTGATATAAAGCCACAAAGTGTAGAGAGTCTGTCAGATATAAACCCATAACATTAGTGATTTTCCAGAGTGGCTGCATTTATACTTTAAGGCCATCACAAGTGCGTGAATTACACATTGGATATTTACAGATAAACTCTGAAAGAGACTTTCATCTAGACAATAGCACTGAAACAACTCTCTGACAGAGCACCACCACTGAAATTAAATGTATCATGCCAAATTTAATTACATATGTGTGATCCACCAACCCCGAGGAAAAGATGAAAGCAGAGATCATTGCCATCCATTCAAGCAAAAGAGCATCTACTGATTTGGTGGTAGAGCTTTGCATCAGAGCTACTTCACCTCACCAAGGTTGTCAGAAATCTTTTATACATTCCAGCACCCAGTGAACCATCAAAGAGACTGTTCAGTGCCAATGGGCACTTTGTCAGGTTTAATCTGTCACCTGTGAGGGAAGACAAAGTAAACAAGTTATTTTTACATTTCAAAATGCATATAATGGAAATTGAATACATATAGTAGATTAGGCCAGAAACACTTCTTCAGTTATAAAGAGATGTAAATCCCTGCTGGTCATTTGTTTTGTTTACATTTATATTTTAATATTAACAGTGACCTGTTTGAGTGGTTTATTTAGGTATTTTGATATTGTTAAAAATGTGCATTTACAGTTTACTTGTGGTTATTGCGAATTGGACATAAATGCTATTCATGTAAGTTATTTGTTGTTTGTTTATCCCTGTTTATAGCATCTGACATTAAAACAAATGGTTTAACACTAGAATCCCTGAAGCCTATGAAAAAACATGTAATCCTGGGCCACCATAAATTCCTTCGCACCTCTCCTCATCAGCGTCTTTTGTTTTGCAAATGTGTCGATCAGCACAAGCAGCAAGCAGCTTGATATTCCATCCCCCTCAACTGCTGGAGCCGAATCCGTCGCAAAATTCTCAGAGCTCAGGTCTCTTTATCTGGGAGTGAAGTGCCTGGAGTTATATAGGGTAAATAATATATTGTTATTTGGAATAAATACATTTCATGTGTGTTCCAAGTCTACAACGATTTGTGTAAGTATAGGATAAAAGGAAATGCAAGGCAAGAAGTGCTGAACACCTACCTAAAGCAGAAACTTTGTATGTTATACTAATAATGACGTTAAGTGTATAATGTGTGAAGACTTTAGTCCAAATATTAAATAAACATGTGCTTTTATTCAAGAATATAACCAAAGAAAAAAAAAATCATTCGATTTACATGTTGCTGTCAATGAGTTAAAAACACAAGCTCAAATGTCAATTGACAGGAATGTTATTCTGTATTGTTAACGTTCTTCTGTATTGTAATTTTCTTTTTAAATTCTGTTAATATGTGTGATGTGTAGGCAGCTTGGAATTTACTGTGGAGGAGCAGAAAGGGTGGAATGAATGCTGTAAGTGAAGGGCTTCTTTTCTGTAAGGGATGGACTCTCCTCTTGGGAGACGAGTGGCAGGAGAAGTTCAGAGAAAAAGGAAGGTGTGGTGGAAGGATGTTTTGAGTAGGGAGTCAGGAGACAATAAGCAGGAGTGTTTACGCTATAGAGAAAAAAAGAATGTGAGTGGCAGGAGATAAACTGATTAGTTGGGAAAGCTTTCTTTTATTGTTTTGGAGGTGTACTGTGTAACCCAGGTAAAAGAGTATAAGTCAGGCTACTGTTTGTAACGAAGTGAAGATTTCAAGTAAAACGCTGAAAACTACAGTACCTCTGAGTTGTATACGCTGATTGTTACAATATTATATGAATTAACTAATTTTGTTAATACTGTATTGTGTTAATATAGTTTTGTTTTGTAAATAAATGTGACTATTCACTAAACTAATTACTGTATATCATTTTAAAAGTAGCTATTCTGTTATCCGTCTTTTCTCTTATCTGTCATGGCCTCGGTCCCGACCCCTGACATATAATCAAGGTATTTACTCTGTGCGTATGTGTGTGTGTGTATGTGTGTGTGTGTGTATATATATATATATATATATATATATATATATATTTATTTATTTGCAGCTGGAGATCCACAAAGGGAGAAAAAATGAATCACGTATCATAGAGTAGTTTTTATTCTTGAGCTTTCAGCCTCTGCCAGGGGTCTTCATCAGAGGATAATGCTTAGACTTACAGGAATCAAAGGCAATATATAGCAAAACATTACGTGGAGGGGGTATTGGGTGTACAGTTTATTTATTATGAAAATGTTCTTCTTAAGTTTGCATATGCTGGATTTATGTCCAAGTGTCTGTTGATGGTGTTCTCATTTGATAGCCAAGATTCGGCCAGCTCTCTGGCACTTTTAGTACTGGCCTTAAATTTTACTTGTACATTGTCCCAGTTAAATGTATGTCCTGTTGATTTAGTATGCGTGTAGATCAATGAAAGTGAGTCCTTTCTTCTGATGGCGTTGCGATGTTCCTGTATACATGTTGCGATTCTTTTTGAAGTTTGTCCTATGTGTACCGCTGAGCAAGAACTGCATGGAATGCTATAAACTGCGTTTCGTGTTTCTGCTATCGATTTCTTGTTTTTAGCATTAAACAGGACCGTGCGCAGATTGTTCGTGGGTTTGTGTGCTATGCTGACGCCTGACTTGGCCAGGATGCGCACTGTACCTTCAGACACCTTGTGGTGATAAGGGAGTCAGTGCCAGGGGGGTGGGGGGATGTTCTCATTCAATTCAATTGTTTGCTGAGTTTTTTGGCGTCTTCTGTGTAAGCTCCGATTAATGAATGTTTTTGAGTATCCGTTTGAAGTGAAAAGATGGAAGAGATAGCATCTCTCATTCATTTTTGTTTCCTTCGTATTACAATGAGTGTGGACTCTTCTGAATAGAGTTTTAACACAGCTCCGTTTATGAGATACCGGGTGGTTGCTGGTGAAGTGTAATATCTTGTCTGCGTAGCATTCTTTACGGTAAACACTTGTGGTCAGGGTGGCGTCATTATTTCTTTTGATGTAGATGTCCAGGAAGCTGATGTGTTGGTTAATTTCTTTTTCCATTGTGAATTGGATTACAGGGAATATTATGTTGATGTGGTTGTAGAATTCTATATCTATACTAATAAAAGGCAAAGCCCTCACTGACTGACTGACTGACTGACTGACTCACTCATCACTAATTCTCCAACTTCCCGTGTAGGTAGAAGGCTGAAATTTGGCAGGCTCATTCCTTACAGCTTACTTACAAAAGTTAGGCAGGTTTCATTTCGAAATTCTACGCGTAATGGTCATAACTGGACCATATACTCTAATGGAGGAGGCGGAGTCATGTATCGCGTCATCACGTATTACGCCTCCTACGTAATCACGTGAAGTGAAAACAAGGAAGAGATTTACAGCACAAGTCAAACGCGGGAACGAAGGTAAATGACATTAATTGTTGAGTGTCTTTTAATACTGTGTAATTGTTGAGTGTCTTTTAATACTTTGTAAGCATACATATTAACAGATGTGCAATTAAACGTGTGCATTTACGGGGTGATTTCCCAGGCTTAAAGCTCGAAGTGATCACTCGAGTGAAGGCAGCTTCACAAAAAAAACAGATCCTTAACAAACTGTTATTGGTATATTTTCCCTCAATTTTAAAAGGTTTTCTTTTGTTCTTAATAAAAATTTAAAAGCAGAACTTCGCCAGTGCGAACCGCGGGGATTTGAGCGACTGACGCGTACAGACATATTCATGAGTGCAGGTACTTCGGAAAGAAAGCACCGTGTAAACCTAAAGTTTAAATTAAGTTCAGGCAAGATTGCTTTTCTCCTGTACAACTATACGTTGCATTCTCAAGAGTGTGCTTGCACGGCTTGGTCATATTACAACCGGATTGCTGAACTGACAACGTGATATACAAACAGAACAATCGTAAAAACAGGATTAAATAAAAAGGCTGCTTCCGTTGGCAAAGCAACGAAAAAGGAAGACCTTATATGACGTTCGTTTATAAAACAGCGGAGAGGCTGTGTGAAGTCAGCTTCACAAAAAAATAGATCCTTAACAAATTGTTATTGGTAGATTTTCACTCAATTTAAAAAGGTTTTCTTCTTAATAAAAATTTAAAAGCAGTACTTCGCCGCTGCAAAGCACGGGGGTGTATATATATAGATAGAGAGATAGAGATATATATATATAGATATATATATATATATATATATATATATATATATTATAGATAGATATATATATATATATATTATAGATAGATAGAGATGTATATATTTTTATATATATATATATATATATATATATATATATATATATATATATATATATATATATATATACACAGTGATCCCTCGCTATATTGCGCTTCGCCTTTCGCGGCTTCACTCCATCGCGGATTTTATATGTAAGCATATTTAAATATATATCGCGGATTTTTCGCTGCTTCGCGGGTTTCTGCGGACAATGGGTCTTTTAATTTCTGGTACATGCTTCCTCAGTTGGTTTCATACAAGGGACGCTATTGGCAGATGGCTGAGAAGCTACCCAACTTACTTTCTCTCTCTCTCTCTCTTGCGCTGACGTAGGGGGGTGTGAGCAGGGGGGCTGTGTGCAGCTGTTTCCTGAAGGACATGCTGCACATTGCTTCGCATACTTAAAAGCTCAAAGGGCACGTATTGATTTTTGACTTTATTTGTTTTTCTGTGGCTCTCTCTCTCTTCCTGCTCCTGATAGAGGGGGTGTGAGCTGCCGCCTTTCAACAGCTTTGTACCGGCGGTGCTTCGCATACTTAAAAGCCAAAAAGCCCTATTGATTTTTTTTTTTGACTGCTTGCTTTGCACTCCTTTGAAAAGGAAGATATGTTTGCATTCTTTTAATTGTGAGACAGAACTGTCACCTCTGTCTTGTCATGGAGCACAGTTTAAACTTTTGAAAAAGAGACAAATGTTTGTTTGCAGTGTTTGAATAACGTTCCTGTCTCTCTACAACCTCCTGTGTTTCTGCGCAAATCTGTGACCCAAGCATGACATTCTAAAAATAACCATATAAACATATGGTTTCTACTTCACGGATTTTCCTATTTCGCGGGTGGCTCTGGAACGCAACCCCCGCGATGGAGGAGGGATTACTGTATATATATAAGATAGATAGATAGAGATATATAGATAGATAGATATGTGTATGTATGTAGATATGTGTATATATATGTAGATATGTAAATATGTATATGTATATATATGTGTCTGTATGTGTCTATGTGTATATATATATATATATATATATATATATATATATATAGATAGATACATATATATATACACACATACATATATCTATGTGTGTATATATATGTTGATATATGTATATATATATGTGGATGTGTATATGTGTATATATATATATATGTATATATATGTATATATGTAGATATGTGTATATGTAGATATGTATATATAAGTATATATGTTTATGTATATATATGTTTACATAACCTCTTTAACACACTACTTCTCTGCTGCGAAGCGCGGGTATTTTGCTAGTAAATATATATATATATATATATATATATATATTGCAGATTTGTCACTGGTTCGTGGGTTTCTGTGGACAAAGGGTCTTTTAATTTCTGGTACATGCTTCCTCAGTTGGTTTGCCCAGTTGATTTCATACAAGGGACGCTATTGGCGGATGGCAGAGAAGCAACCTAATCAGAGCACGTATTACGTATTAAATAAAACTCCTCAAATATATTGTGAGCGGGGGGGCTGTTTGCACCCCTAGAGGATACGGACGCTCGTCTAAAAAATGCTGAAAGACTACCTTCACATTGCTCCCTTCCTTGCTGGGCTTCCTTGTGGCTGCTTTGTCACATGATATGCTTCCCGCACGGTACTTCGCATACTTAAAAGCCCGAACAGCACCTATTGATTTTTGATTGTTTGCTTTTCTTTCTCTCTCTGACATTCTCTGCTCCTGACGCGCACTCCTTTGAAGAGGAAGATATGTTTGCATTCTTTTAATTGTGAGACGGAACTGTCATCTCTGTCTTGTCATGGAGCACGTTTAAACTTTTGAAAAAGAGGCAAATGTTTGTTTGCAGTGTTTGAATAAAGTTCCTGTCTCTACAACCTCCTGTGTTTCTGTGCAAATCTTTGACCCAAGCATGACAATATAAAAATAACCATATAAACATATGGTTTTTACTTCATGGATTTTCACCTTTCGCGGAGGGTTCTGGAACGCAACCCCCACGATCGAGGAGGGATCACTGTGTGTGTGTGTGTGTGTGTGTATATATATATATATATATATATATATATATATATATATATATACAGTATATATATATATATATTAATAAAAAAACCCTGGAAAGCAACAGACGATACGTGATCTTCTTGGAAGTTCTCGGAAGACATTTAAAAGACCTGCGAGACAAAAGAGACTTGCCAAGGAGCATCTCACGGGGACGATAAACATGAGAATTGGTGCCAAGAGAATGTCCCAGAGCCGTCTCACGGGGACGTGGAACATGAGATTCTTGCAAGACACGCCCTACTGACAAAAGATATCATATAAGAGCACACCCATCAAACAACACTCAGTCGTGTAAAAGCACGTAGTACACACAGATCATGTGCTCTCAGCACATATAAAGCGTATAAGGACAATATGGAGAATAGAGACCCAAAGGCGTTGGAGAGAAAAAAATGGCAGATAAGAGATTATGAAAGTAGTGGAATTCGAAAGGCTCAAACAAACGATGGCGCGATACACATGCAGACAAAGGTACAGAATATGAAAGCAGTAAAATTTGAAAGTATTGTAGCGTCCCAGCCAGGTTGAGGGCTTTTTGGTTTTAAGTGACTGTTCGGTCCGATTGAGGGAGGGCAGAGTACAGCACGGAAGACTGATAGCAGGGTATTGATTGATGCGGTAAGGGGGGGCATTGGAGAGGGTGCTATAAAGTTGTGTTTGGGGTTAGGAAGTCGGCGATTGTTCAAGTAAAACTTTTGTGACATTTTATCATGTCAGTCGCTACAGCATCAAAGAAAACATAGAAAAGATTGCATTACCGCAAACAAAAGGTGATTAATCATCAGAACCAGGTGTAATTGAAAAAATAGCAGGACAAATTGAGATCAGAAATAAAAGGCAAAGAGTAGACAACAATGTCTTTTCGCATTCGCATCATTCAATGTACAAAATGTGGATCTACACAATAATGGACCATACGCTATGAGAATCTGTGGTCCTGGAACAGTTAAAGCAATGACAAGTTAAATTTCAAAGAATACACAATTCGGTTAGGTGTATATTGATGATCACGGAGAAGCGATGCAAAAAGAAAGGTAATGTATATATTCCGTGAATAACATTACACACCAAAGGAGATCATGATATGCCATTCATATTAAAATGTTTACAGTTTACCGTGAGAATAGCTTTTGCTATGACAATCAATATTCACTCACGGGCAGTTATACGTTGCGTTGTCACAATGTGTCTCCAAAAAATATTGTTTTTAATGAAGCTTTAAAGTAAAAGTGCAAATAATGAAATTGAAACAATTCCAAAGAAAAAAAAATTTTTAAATTGTATATCCGATTAACCAAACACAGGGGTTGGCGAGCGAAGCAAGCAGGGGGCAAAGCCTCCTAGTGTGTGTGTGTGTATGTATGTATGTATGTATGTATGTATGTATGTATATATATATATATATATATATATATATATATAAAATACACATACATACTTTAGTACTGTACTTTGTTTTTAAACAAAATAATCTTCTGCAGTGTACTGTGATATGATACTTCCACAACATGATATTAGTCACCGAGCATAGTCATATTCCAATGTGTACTTCATTTTCTTTAGCTTTGTGAGACTAAGGAGCATAAAATTAGCAACAGAATATTATTTAGCTACCTCCTAAGGCTTGAGTATAATTTTTTACAATGCTAATTATGCTTGAAAACCAAACTCTCAGATTTACCTTCTTTTGGTCATCCCCAAATAAAAAAGCCTGCCAAAAAAGAAGTTTTAGTCTCAACTTCTCTAAAACTCCTCTAATGTATGTCTAGTTTCTTTTTTAGTTAATATTATATAGGCTTTGTCCATCTCCTTATTGCCTTTACCTACTTTAAACAAACGCTTCTGCTAAAAGCAGATTTTATTGTATAGATTTTTTTGTGTTTTGGACATGTTCATCGCACTTGTGCAAGTCTCCTGCTATTAATAATAATAATAAATGATCAGTTATTCACTGTTCATTTCATTATAACACTTAATGTTAGGGCTGCCATGTCAAACATTGCTCTTTGAATGTAATTCACGTTTATTTTATATCTTTCTTATTGGAAGGCAAAAGCTGACATTTGATTGTTAAAGAATGGTTGTTTGCTATAATTTTGAATGGTTAGCTTGTTATTATCTGTTAATGAGCCTTGTCAGTGTCGAGCCAACACAATAAGTCACTGTCATATGAAACTGCTGGTTTGATACATAATATCTTAAACAGTGAGGTGTAATTAAAAATGTTCAGGCAACCTTTATTATAATATTGCTGCATCTCTGTAGGAGAATTAAAAAGTCTGGATTGTGTGGAACCTGTCTTGTGTAAGCCACTCAGAAGCTGCTCTTCCAGGTGAGTCTACAGGTGTTTTTTTTTTTTTTTTTCTGAATTGTGTGATACAAATGGTACCTAGCCACTGCTGGCTGGACACATTCAAAATAATAAGACTAGTGTGCTTTCAACTTGCCTGCTATTTTACTTTGCTTGCTCTTCTCATTCTGTCATGGTCTTACTAACTGACCCATATTCATCTTGATCCTTGTCAGGTTTTTGAGCAATTAAAGCAGCCATGAAACGGATCTTCAATCCTTTTAAGCCACATGTGCTTGTACTGCGCTTCTTTACTTTATTATTAATTAGGGGGCTACACGGCCACTCCTCCGAAACCTCTCTTAAGCGGTGATACAATAAGAAAGAAATATATATATATATTTTTTTTTTACCTCCTCTTTGCTCGATCAGCTGCTGGATTGCTGCTGCTGCCTTACCACGTGATCTGCACTTCGCTTACCTACCCCTAAAAATCCAACCCGTCATTCCCCACCCCTCCACCCCCCGCGGGACACACCGTTGTGAAGAATGGGGCTGAATGCACTCCAAGGAGATGCGGTCGCTCCTCCAAAATCCCTCTTAAGCGGTGATACAATGGAAAACAAATAACAGTTGTTATTTTTAGCTCCTCTTTGCTCGATCAGCTGCTGGCTTGCTGCTCCTGCCATGCCGCATGATCTGCATTTTGTGTGGCACTGCAATCGTTTAAAAGCCTGTACAGCTGCTTGTTGTCCCCCATACATCCTCTAACATTATGCAATCTCTTTTCGCTGTTCAATTATTTCACCAAGTAATATTTTCCATTTGTTTGCGCTAATGCAATCTTATGGTGCATTTTCAAATCATGAAGCACTTTTAACAATATTATGCATGGATCCCATTTGTAGCTCTCAGCTGGTGTCTTGCACTCCTAACATATTGTGACGTATCTTGTTTCTTCAAGGCCAGCTGTGAGGAATGGGAAAGCAGGGTTGGAGTGGAGCACAGGGGAAAGCACTTTTTGTGAGAGTGTAGGACAATACACGTACACTTACCCTTTAACTGCATCAGTTTATGTAGGTAGAGAATACATAATGTGCCTCTCTCTGAAATATTCTTTTTAAACACTAGCCTTTTTATCAGATGGCACATAAAAATTAGAGAAGGAGAAGTGCCAGAGAAACCTGCATTTCTAAAGCAAAGGCTGATGTTTTTCATTGGACAGAAGATTGCCATTTTTACTGATTAATAAAGAAGCTGTCCAACCAAAAATATACATAATATATTTACTAAATTTTTGAAAATATTCAAATGCTCAAATTATCTCAAAATAGGCAACTTATACATTTTGCTGTAAGGATTACCTTTGAATAATATATTGAAAGTAAATTTTACAATTGAAATTTCTTCTAGCACCACTAATTTTCACATTATTTGATGTGTGTGTGTGTGTGTGTGCATGTATGTGCGCGCGCGCGTGTGTGTGTGTGTGTGTGTGTTTGTGTTTGTTTTCACCCTGCAGTAGGCTGAAATCCTGTCCAGAGATTTTTCCTTATTTGTGCCCTGTGCCTGCTGGGATAGGCTCAAACTCCCCTGCGGCCCTGCTCATTATTAAGTAGGCTTGGAAAATGGTATGGTATGGATTTTAATGTTAGTCTGACACTTACTTGTTTAGCTTCTTTGTCATTTATGTATTAATTATTTAATATATACTCTTTTTGAGTTCAGGACATCTTTTGTTGTGTTTTCTTTCTTTCAATTAAAAGTGGTATATGAAGAAGAGGATTACAATTGTCAAGTCCACACCTGTCAGTTTCAGATGGGATATCCTCTCATATGTCTGGAACATGTGCTTTATTGTGTATCAAGTTTAGTTACAGACCTGGAAACAAAATGTTGTAACATCATCTTCAGAACCTCTGCCAATGAGCTATTTAGGAAACCAAGCACAACTTTGCCTTTACAATTATAGTTTATTTGCTGCAACCATTGATCTTGTTACATCCCTAGATTAAAAAAAGTACATGTGCCTTTTTCTGTACAAAACATTCAGTGTATTCATGTCCTTTTTTACATATTGCTACTAATTGCAACTGCCAGTGCTTCTATACATTATTTACACAATAGATAAACAACTGTTAACAATATATAAAAAAAAACTCCTAATGCTAGTCATGCTATATTAAGTATTGCTGTCAGTTATATGAATCCATATTTGAAAGTGTGTTGTTCGAATTTTCAGTGTTTTCACACTTAAACAAGATGAAGCAGTTTCTAATGAGTTTGATTATAAGCATTCATATATATATATATCCCCCAAACTATGCGACTCTTCAGTTCCACCCGGGGGGGGTAAACGTTAACATTATTCAAAGTTATTGTCTGTTATACCTGCATTTTTATTACTGTTTAATGTAATATTTTTTTTTTTGTATCAGTATGCTGCTGCTGGAGTATGTGAATTTCCCCTTGGGATTAATAAAGTATCTATCTATCTATCTATCTATCTATCTATCTATCTATCTATCTATCTATCTATCTATCTATCTGTCTGTCTGTCTGTCTGTCTGTCTGTCTGTCTGTCTGTCTGTCTGTCTGTCTGTCTGTCTGTCTGTCTGTCTGTACCAGCCTTTACCAAGTTTAATGGCACAGGTGTGTCATATCAGCGGTAGGCACAAAAATGAAACCAAACCAGGACTGAACATATCATTTAGCATTCTTGGACACATAGGTCAGAATAGACTCTAGTGTGACCCTGAGGTTGATTAAATTGGTTTGAAATGGATGCAGGAATTAATAGATTGATCTGTTAAGGCCTATAGAGTTATAATTTATTGACTTTAATTAATTAGTATTTCCTTCAGTTTTCCTTCAAAGTATATGGTACATTTCTGTCATTTACAGTATTGTTTTAATGATATTTACCAATCTCGCTTAATTTGAAATCAACATTTATTTACAGTATGCTTGATATTTTCTATATAGTTTGATGTTTGCTTATTTTTGGGACTCAAGATCATAAATAATCCCCCTCAGTTTACCTACTTATATTCAAAACTAGAAAATACTGGCTAATAATTTTGGTATTCTGTTTTACCTTCTCAGTGATATATCATGTAAGACACATTGTAAGTATTTCATTGTATATATTATTTAGAAATAAGCAATACTAAGATATCAAAGAATTTTTTTGCTGATTTTTATTAGCATATCCTTTGGCTTATTTTCATCCATGATGATAACAGCATTGTTCAACATAATTACAAATAGTTGATTTGTTAAAAATTGGTTATTCTTTTTTAATTTTTAATGTGAATGAAAAGTATTGTTAGTTGTTCCAGTTGCTGTGGTATTTTTATATCCCTTAGAACTTTCTGAACTATATCTGTTTTTTTTAATCTTAATGTGCTAAAATGATCTAGTTTTTATGTATGTTTATACTTTTTGGACTTCTTTGGCTAAAAATTACATTCTATTGTAAAATGAAAATCTTCTGTATTTGATGCATGTTCTCATTGTTTCACAGGTAGAAAGAATAATAGACAAGCGGAAAAATAAAAAAGGGAGGATAGAGTACCTGGTGCGATGGAAAGGCTATGACAGTGAGGACGACACGTGGGAGCCAGAGCAGCACTTAGGCAACTGTGTGGAATATATTCATGAGTTCAACAGGCTTCACTCAGAGAAGCAGAAAGATATGCCTTTAATGCGATCCACTCGAAACTCTCCTAATAATGCAAGAAAACAGATTTGTAGGCCTTCCAACAGTTCTTTAACAAAGACCTCTCCAAAGGCAATGGTAATGAGTAAAGAGGGTGACCTAAAAAATAATAACCAAGTGTTAACCAGTAGCCAGAAGTATCGCCGGACTACAGCACAGTCTGTTGCTGGAAGGAAAAGCATGGATCTTGCCAAATCAGGAATCAAAATCCTTGTTCCTAAAAGTCCCATGAAAAATAGGATTGTTGTGGATGGTTTCCAGAATGATAGACCAGACAACCTTGACCAAATAGAACAGGATCAGGACTCTGTTCCTCGTGAAATCAACATTGAAAGACCTGTATGTGCTTTGTTGGGACCTGGTGCAGAAAGGGCACGTATGGGGACCAGACCAAGGACACAGCCTTTAGTGCCCCAGGTACCAGTTGCAGCTGCAACTGCTTCAGCCTTAACAGTCAATGGAAAAGGTTTGGTCTTCATTTAGTCATTTTCATTACTAAATCTTTTATGCTAGTTTGTATGACCTGTGTTTTGTCTGCTTTGTTTTCCAAAGAAAAACTACTACAAACTAAAGTACACTTCATACCGTTTTTTGAAAACAAGTTTATGTAATAAATCACTTACCATTTTTGAATGTCTGCTGCTTCTAATCCTTTTTTCCTTTTTCAGAATATCCAAGTGTGACTGTTACCATGTGATAGCCAGAAAGTTGCAGTTGTATATGTGCATGTAAAATGTGTTAATTTGATACCGCATTTAGTGCTGCTGTCTTATAACTCTAGGAGACTTGGTTTGAATCCTGGCCTAACACCTCAACTTGTGTAGTTTGCATGTTCACTTTGTTCACCATGTTTGCTTTACTTTTTACTTTGAATACTTGAAGGTCTTCTCCCAATAATCAAAATAAAATGTTTTAATTGAAATTGGTTACTCTAAATTGGCTTATCAGGAGTGAGTGCAGGTGAGAACATGATTGTATTCTGGATTGGATCGTCATCCTTTTTACTTCCCCATAGATAAAAAGTGCATTTAGCAGGATGAACTTTTTAAGTTTAGCCTGGTATAAAGAAATGATTGAGCACTTTGATGGTTCCTGCTTTTGTCCAGTTTTACCATGATAGACTTGGGCTACATATGATTTAACTCTGAAAATTACAGGTTCATATAAATGGATCAATGAATATGGGAATAATAAAATTAAAGTATTAAATTGTAACTTTTCACAATTACCTATAATGTGCTCACAAAAGCGCTAAAAGAACACATACAATTAAAATGACGCCCAAGAGTGATTACTCATTAAATGAAACCATGTTTATTAGTTGCATTATACAGAGAAAAATACAAAATGCAACTTTTTAAGTACAGGTAAAATTCCATTACAACGAAGTGCCAGGGACCTAAAAAAATATTTCGTAGTAATGAGATTAAACTTGCGTCCAGACGTTCGCAATCATTTAAATAGGTTCTTTCAAGTTCATTTTAATCTCCTCCTGTCTACAAGTTATGCTGACGAGAATTTTTCTCAGCATTTCCTTGCGATAATACACTTTCAGGGTACGAATGATGCCCAAATCCATGCAATTGGGTGGGAGGAATTCAATGCGAACATTATCTAAATGTGGAAGCATGTTGTGGGCAGCACAGTTATCAATCAGAAGCCGAATCATCCTTTTCTTCTTCTTCATATTGTGAGGTTTCTGAACTCTTTTGGGACCCCCACCCAACGGGACAACACGCCGAAGTGCGTCCCAAAGTGCAATTGCCACGTTTGTGGAAAATTGTATGTCCATTGCAGAGGCAGGGCAACAGCAGGTTCACAGCGCTGCAGTGAAGCACCACAGAAGCAAATCCTAAAAGATCGTGGTCGCACTATAAGTCCCTGTCTTGTACCCCAAAACACGAGGCTGAGTCTCAGTACTTTAGCAAAATCAGCTTTATTTATCTTGAAATAGGATCAGTATGGTTATTTATTGTAGTGTGATCTACCACTCTTCTATACATAGACACAGCAGTCAGGCAAGGTTGTGGCTAGGTTAGTGGCCAAGTAATATTGTTACCTGCATTTAAAATGTTCCTTGCATCACCCATCGAGATCTTTTCTGTTTGCTTTGGCAGCGAGCCGCAGCAGCGCTGTGAGCTTGCAGTTGCCCCGGCAATGAATAAACAGTCTTCCACAGCGGGATGCTCTTTGGCGTGTTGTCCAGTTGGGGGAGGTCCCAAGAGAGTTTAGAAACTTCACAACAGAGACTTTGCTTTTTCTTGAATGAGAGTGGTGCATTAATAGGAATGTTTCTTGAACGAGCATCACTAAACCACATAAAAACTGCTTTTTCGACGTCTTCAAATGCAGCAGTTCGCATACGTTTGCAACCAGAGATTTTTTTTGTTTTTTTGCTTGATCTTTCAACAAAGTTGACAGTGTCGATGGCAAAATTCTGAATTCACTGGCAACGTCTTTTATCTTTTTGCCGGAATCGAGAGCCACAAAAAATTAGTTTTTTTTTCCTAATGTGAACTGTTGTTGCTTTTTTCATGTCTGCCATTTCTATAGGAGGGTAACAATGAGTTAAATTCCAATGGATGTTTTTCAAATGATGATGAGCAATAAGCAAAAGGTATCACTGAAAACCACAGAAAACAAACAGCAATAAAACAGTATGAGGAAAGCTGGAAGAAAGAAAATAAAATTTACAATGTTTCTGTTTGGGGATCACTGTGCATAACTAAGCTGCGACCGCAAAACTAACTGCTCTGTGGATGATTCATTCAGGAATTTCAAGGACTTTTGGGCACATCATTGTAATAATGAAGTATCTGCTGAATGTATTTTGTAGTAACAAGATTTCTATAGACTCTGTCATATGGGGAAACTTCCGGGACCATAAAAATACTTCATTGTAATGAATATTCGTTGTAGTGGAATTTTACCTGTATATTATTATGGATTATTGTATTTCAGTGTTGAATTCAATTTTTGGAGGTGTCATTTTATATGAATGTATGAAATTTGAAAAATAAGGTCAAAATTGTGTACTTAAATTGTTTTTGTAAAAACATTTGCTTATGGAATTTATCTTCCATTGATTTATTCTTTTATGATTCATGTGTTAAAGCTATATGACTGGTATACATGAAGCATTCATTTCTACCGCACATTTTCATACAAAATGTGTAGCTCAAAATGCTTTACAAGTTGTTAAAGGAAGGAAAAAAGTTTCAATTACAAGGATACGTAACTAAAAATACAAAAAAGTAATAAATAAAATAATAAGTAAATAGATACAAAGTTACATGAATCTGATAAACAAATAAGTAATATAAATGGTACAGTCCTAAAATATGGAGTAAAATCTTTTAAGTGATACAAACAATAAGTCCAATGTTATGGTCAGATGGCCAGGAAGGACAGGAAAACAATTGAATGGGCATCTCTCCACATCTTTTACGGTAAACATTTGGAATAATAAGCAAACCAGTGTTAAAGGATCTAAAGTTATGTCTGGGAAAATAAAGGGACTAACTGGGTATTCCACGAAACATGCTTACAGACACCGCTCTTATTTGAACCGGTTGCATTTTCACCAAAGAGGAATAGAGTGTTTGGTAACTGATGCAAAAAAAACATCATCACTTAGCCTACTCCGTAACATGCTAAAGTTGAAGCTTAGCATAATGTTGAGGCTGGAGAGCTGATGCCTTTTTTTGAGCATATCTAATGTTGCTGAATTATCATTTAAATTAATTTCACAGGTTCATTACACAACGGTAAAACATTGTAACCTTGCCTATCCATTGAAAATAAACAACTTTTAAACATTGTAATTTGTTACCACTTTTTTGGTCAGTTTTTTTAGCATATTTAATATTGTTGCATTCTATTTACACTGTCGTATAAATTATTCTGATTTTCATTGCAAAATGGGAAATCATTAAAAGTTATCCTATCTATTGAAAAACTGCAAGAATTAATAGTACAGTATATAACATTTAAATTGTTGTGCCATCTATCTCTATTGTTCTTTTTTTGTCTGGAAGGACAAAAGAGAAAAGATACAGTAATAAAAAATTGATTGAAAAGTGGTGTTCCATAATGTTAAAATCGTCATTTATAAAGTACAAATTCTAAGTGAATAAACCTCCAACATTCTAGTAGTGTAGTAGTTCATAGTTATCTGCAAGGCACAAGAAGAAAACACCACACTTTAAGACCTTCTAATAATCACTCTTGGTGAGCTCTTGTCCTCATGAACTTCATTGAGATTTGAAACCACCTTCACAAATGATGAATATTATTCCTTACTAGTCATTTAGCCCGTTACAATAACGGGCGCTAGAACAGTAGTGCCTAAACATTAGTAAGAACAGTCTATATTAAATGGCAAGGGACTTTGACCTCATTCTTTTTTTTGGTCGTATTTTTCTTTCTTTCAGCCTTTCTTTTGTTGATGTTTACTTGCTGAGCTGACCGTTCTTTGTGGACTGCCGCCGTGTATTGTGTGTTTTTAATTTTCTGTGACAGTAATACAGTCTTGTACGTCCACTGGCTTGTGCGTCCGTAATATACCTTTAATTTTCTCTGGCGGTAATACAGGTGTGCGCGTCGGTAATATGCCTTTAATCTCCTCTGACAGTAATACTGGCTTGTATGTGGCTGTAATATGAGTCACTGTATTGTGTACCTTTAATTTCCTCTTGCAGTAGTACTGGTTTGTATTTCCGTAAAACGCTTGTAACTTTCTCTGACAGTAATATCGCGCATCGCACTGTGCCCTGCGCATGCGCACTTCACCAGAAGACACACACACACACGGACACCTGGACACACACAGGGATTTTATTAAAGAGGATTACTTGGCTGACGACTTTGTCCAAGATGACATACAACATATAGTGCATCCAGAAAGTATTCACAGCGCATCACTTTTTCCACATTTTGTTACGTTACAGCCTTATTCCTAAATGGATGAAATTCATTTTTTTCCTCAGAATTCTACACACAACATCCCATAATGACAACGTGAAAAAAGTTTACTTGAGATTTTTGCAAATTTATTAAAAAATAAAAAAATTGAGAAAGCACATGTACATAAGTATTCACAGCCTTTGCCATGAAGCTCAAAATTGAGCTCAGGTGCATCCTGTTTCCCCTGATCATCCTTGAGATGTTTCTGCAGCTTAATTGGAGTCCAGCTGTGGTAAATTCAGTTGATTGGACATGATTTGGAAAGGCACACACCTGTCTATATAAGGTCCCACAGTTGACAGTTCATGTCAGAGCACAAACCAAGCATGAAGTCAAAGGAATTGTCTGTAGACCTCCGAGACAGGATTGTCTCGAGGAACAAATCTGGGGAAGGTTACAGAAAAATTTCTGCTGCTTTGAAGGTCCCAATGAGCACAGTGGCCTCTATCATCCTTAAGTGTAAGAAGTTCAAAACCACCAGGACTCATCCTAGAGCTGGCCGGCCATCTAAACTGAGCGATCGGGGGAGAAGGGCCTTAGTCAGGGAGGTGACCAAGAACCCGATGGTCACTCTGTCAGAGCTCCAGAGGTCCTCTGTGGAGAGAGGAGAACCTCCCAGAAGGACAACCATCTCTGCAGTAATCCACCAATCAGGCCTGTATGGTAGAGTGGCCAGATGGAAGCCACTCCTTAGTAAAAGGCACATGGCAGCCCGCCTGGAGTTTGCCAAAAGGCACCTGAAGGACTCTCAGACCATGAGAAAGAAAATTCTCTGGTCTGATGAGACAAAGATTGAACTCTTTGGTGTGAATGCCAGGCGTCACGTTTGGAGGAAACCAGGCACTGCTCATCACCAGGCCAATACCATCCCTACAGTGAAGCATGGTAGTGGCAGCATCATGCTGTGGGGATGTTTTTCAGCGGCAGGAACTGGGAGACTAGTCAAGATAAAGGGAAAGATGACTGCAGCAATGTACAGAGACATCCTGGATGAAAACTTGCTCCAGAGTGCTCTTGACCTCAGACTGGGGCGACGGTTCATCTTTCAGCAGGACAACGACCCTAAGCACACTGCCAAGATATGAAAGGAGTGGCTTCAGGACAACTCTGTAAATGTCCTTGAGTGGCCCAGCCAGAGCCCAGACTTGAATCCGATCGAACATCTTTGGAGAGATCTTAAAATGGCTGTGCACCGACGCTTCCCATCCAACCTGATGGAGCTTGAGAGGTGTTGCAAACAGGAATAGGTGAAACTGGCCAAGGATAGGTGTGCCAAGCTTGTGGCATCATATTCAAAAAGACTTGAGGCTATAATTGCTGCCAAAGGTGCATCAACAAAGTATTGAGCAAAGGCTGTGAATACTTATGTACATGTGATTTCTCAGTTTTTTTATTTTTAATAAATTTGCAAAAACCTCAAGTAAACTTTTTTCACGTCATTATGGGGTGTTGTGTGTAGAATTCTGAGGAAAAAAATGAATTTAATCCATTTTGGAATTTGGCTGTAACATAACAAAATGTGGAAAAAGTGATGCGCTGTGAATACTTTCCAGATGTACTGTATGAGATATACTTGGTTACATTTCCTTTTTTCCATTGGAGCACAGGCAGAAGATGTGACTTGCTTATGGTCACAGTGTCAGTAATGAGATTTGAAGCGACAACTTCCAGATGTAAAGTCTAAACTATGAACCACTATGCCACACCACCTATCTAAAAAGGAAGCCATTGTCATTTTTCATGTGTCATGATATATTTGTTATGTACATTGTAAGATAGATTAAATTACACACTAGGGATGCTCAACTGATTTTCACTAAAAAAGACTTGATCGATGAGCAGTAAATTGATCAATCACAAAAGCCAGCCATTTCAGCCCCTGCTTTTCTAAGCTTTATGGTAATTTAATTGCAGTGCTCCTTTATGAGCCATTTCAGTCTTTTTTTGGCAACAAACCTCCTGCTGCATAAACAACGAGCAACAAGTTGAGGCTTGTTTTAGTAGTACAGACGGATTCTTCCATATAACAGAGAGCGAGAGGCAATAAGAATATTAGCCTTTACGTTAAAAAAAGAGTAGTAATAAAGGAAACAGAGGAATCATCCTACTGTGCAGTTAGACAAATAGCAAGAGAAGGTACTTTAATGAATTTAGACATTTTTAGTTTGTTTGAACTTTGTTTTTGTTTTTAGTGAATCAGCTTACCCTTTTAATTGTAAAACTAATTAGATAAAGAAAAATTTTAAATTGCTGCTTAGTAAACAATAGGTTTGTTAGCTTAACAGCAAATGTACCTTTTACTTATAAACCAGTTAAGCATGTTAGTCTTGTGTTTTCTTGATAAGTAACTTATGAACATTTGATACATTTGTGGCCTTTTTAAAGATTTGTACTATGTTTATCATTTATTGCTGTGTGTTGTACAGCATAAGTTTAGGTAAGAAACAAGTACTACATAATTAAAATGATAATCCTTATTTATAATTACACCTCAAGAATTTCCGAATGTCTAGGTGGTACAGTGAAGAGTAAAAAAAAAACACCTGTATAAATACACTAAATGTATATTTTAACAGCAAAAAGCAGTAGTGGAATTAATGATTTAAAATTATTAAAACCTATAAGTGCATGAATGTTTACATTTAAGCAGTGTTTAATTGCCAATGTCAAATGATTGTGTGAAAAAAAAAAAAAAAAAGGAAAAAAAGCACAGACACACTCATAAAGGGTCTGGGGCACCCAAAGACAAACTCTGTGTATTGTAAAAAGTGCAAAAGGCGCAAAAGAAATGCTTGGTAACACTGTTATGAGACTGTTCCTGGTGTATAGGTCGAGTCTGCTCCAGAATGGCGGTGCTTCCGTTTAAGATGGTTTCTGGAGGAAGAGGCAGATACAGATGGGTTGACCCCAGAAGTGACGTCATAGATGGCAGCATGCCAATCTTCCTTTCTGCAGATGGGAAAGAAGAAGAGATACTGTTATTGCTCAGCGCCCTCGAGTGGACCGGAGGAGGCAATACCTCAGTTGGTTAATCGCCCATTTGATCGCCAGGGCCTCTGTCTCCACCACTGCATACCTCGTCTCATGGTCCAGTAGATTCCAACTTACGTACATCACAGTGTGTGCAACACCATTGATGTTTTGGCTCAGCATGTCACCCAGGCCTGCGTCCAAAGAATTGGTCTGCAAAATAAAAGGCAAGGAAAAATTTAGAGTTATTAAAACAGTTGTTGAAATGAGGACCTTTTAAGTCACAGAATGCGTCCTCTGTTTTTTCATCCCTGAACCCGGATTTAGGAGCTCACATCTTTGTCAGGTTAGTTAAAGGGGCAGCCACCTCAGAAAACTGGGGTACAAACCGGCAATAGTAATCCACTAGTCCTAAGAAAGCTTGTACCATTTAGTTTTTGGATGGGGCCAATTTACAGTTGAAGCAACTTTAGAATACTGTAGATGTACGATACCTTTGCCCACCAAATACCCTAAATATTTGGACTCAACTAGCCCAAAGAATCATTTCTTCATATTAATTATGAGGCTGGCTTCACTTAATAGGTACATTTTAAGTACTAAAAGCCGTCTTCTCCTTTGCAGATGCCGTTAAGGGAATTTCTCAATACCCTTTGGTCGTGTCTAGGGTGGTCAAGTACTGAGTCCTTCCCAACTGTTCAAGAAGTTCATCCAAACGGGGCATTGGGTAGGCATCGAACTGAGACACCTGGTTAAGCCGCTAGAAGTCATTGCAAAAGTGCCAACTTCCATCTGGCTTAGAAACTACAACAATGGGATTAAGCCAAGGATTGTAGCTTTCCTTGATTACCCCCAAGTCCAACATCCTTCTGTTCTCCAACTTGATCTCAGCTTGTGTGGCTTCCAGGTGGGGGGGACTTATGGGGGGTATGGGCACTCTTGATTGACGAATCCTGGGTCAGTAAGGGTGTCGTGCTCAATCAAGGAAGGTCTTTCAGGTTTCCCGTTCACTATACCCAGGACGGACGAGATTACTTCTTCCAGTTCTCGCCTTTGTTTGGGAGTTAGATCAAAAATAAAGTTAAAGTGACTGAATTCAAAGAAGGAGTGGGCTGAAGTTGGGTAAGGATTGGGATCCCTTTCCTTCCATGGCTTCAGGATCAGCATGATATATCTGCTTGGCTGGTCATCTATTTGGTTTTTTAATCAAATAGTCGACTATGCCGTTTCTCTCTTTAACTTCATATGGGCCCTGCCAATGAGCCAAAAATTTAGAACGGGTTGTGGGAACAAGAACCATAACCTGGTCTCCTGGTTGGAACTCCCAAAGGGTTGTTCCTCAAATATAATAACAAGCCTGCAGTGCTTGAGCACATTCCATGTTTTCCTTTAGAATTGACCTCATTTTTCCAAATCCATTGCATAATTGATTGATATATTCCAAAATGTTTAGTGAAGGATTGGCCTCCTCTTCCCAACTCTTTTTTAATATGCTGAGGAGACCTTGGGGTTGTCACCCATATTATAACTCAAAGCGAGAAAAGCCTGTGAGGGTTTAAGAGACCTCCCGGTAGGCAAACAAAGCAAGGGGAAGCAACTGATCCCAGTTTCTTCATCCTTGCTGACCACCTTACATAGCATTCATTTGAGCATCTGATTGAAGCCATCCGTTTGGGGGTGGCACGCAGAGGTCTTTAAATGCTTAATATGGAGCAATTTGGTCACTTCCCTAAACATATCCAAGGTAAATGGCATCCCTTGATCTGTGAAGATTTCCTTAGGGACGCCAACCCTCACAAGGACCCCAACAAGTTCCTGTGCAATATTCCTTGAGTTAGCCACTCTCAAAGGGATGGCTTCCGGGTGTCGGGTAGCGTAGTCTACAGTCATTTAAAATATATTCGTGGCCTTTTGCAGAGCGTTCTAGGGGACGTACAATATCAACCCGTAGTCGCTCAAATGGGACGTCAGTGATTGGAACAGATACGAGAGGAGCACGGTCCTTCCAAGGAATCTGTCATAACTGATACTCTGGACAGGAGGCACAGACGTGCTGGACCTCCTCATTGATTTCCAGCCAATAAAATCAGAGATTAATCCACTCTAGTGCCTTTTAAGTTCCAAAGTGGGTACCCATAAGGTGGGCATGGGCTACTTCTCAGACTTGCCGCCAGAAAGTCTGCGGTACTAACAATAATGACCTCATCTCACCCTCGGCTGCCCAATAGAGTAAATCATTTTTTAAAACAAAGTGCATACCCTGTGGTATAGAATAATTGGTATGTTACCCATCAATCAGAGTGACATTATTCAACTTTTAAGGAATCATCATTCAATTTTACCTGTTTAAAGGACCCAGAGTTTGCCTAAATTGAAAATATAATTCTGAATGAGGATCTGATGTGACTTCGAGAGATGGAGTTATGTCCCTCATCGTCGCATCCTCTACCTTGATTACATCATCAAACTGTGACGCAGTTATGTCACTCTCTTCCCATTGGGTGGCTGTATTAACATGGCTTCCCTCCGGTTGTATACGCGGCATGGGAACAACTTGTGATGAATTTTTTCCATCTGTTTTCAAGACCAGTCTGAAATGTTTGACTCTTCCAGCTCATATCCTGCTGAATGTCTACTGCTTATCTCAACCTTTTTATATTTTCTGATGTTGTTATGGTTTGTTAGTGTTCTAACAAATATGTCCTTCACAATACCAACTGATGGACATTTCTCTGAACGCTTTCCTATATCAGACCACTTTACATATGTTTAGTCAAACTGACATTTTATTTGTCATTTTCTGTTACTGTATTGCATGCTGCAAACTCTTTTCTGCTTGGCTGTGCAGTTGAGCCCTGCAAAAGTCCTAGTACATGTGCTTTCTTGCCTTACTTGCCAAGTGCTGCTGAAATAATAATAACAGCGGTGTTTTTACTGCAATAAGATATGAGTCAGGTTACTCTTTACTTTCAAAAGTAATCAAACTACTTAACGCATGTTACTTTTAATGTGTTACCCTATTGCTGTTGAGATTGTGTTGCTGAGCTTAGCCCTATACATTCAGCTGATCAAATAAATTTTGCAATTTGAGAAATGTTCAGATAGAGTTCAGTAGTGCTGGGAGGTATACCGGTTCATACCGAAAACCATTTTTTATTTTTGTTATGATATGGATTTTTCTTATACCACAATACCGGTTTAAATAGCCCAAACAACGTTTGGAACATGGCGCAGTGGGAAACTGTTTAAGGGGGGACCTTTTTTACTGCTACACTGCTAAACATGCATGCAACAGAGTACATGCATTAGTGGAGGTATTGAGCGGTGAAAATGGACAGAGAACATTCAGAAATTTAAGCTGTAGCAGACGATAAAGTTGAACATGATGACACAGAAGAACTTTTGCTGAACAAAGGAGCCGTGTCTGTTGTCTGGAGATACTTTGGTTTTAAAAGGTCGTATGTGGATCAAATAACTATTTACTGCAAATGCTGTTGAGCTAAAGTTGACACCGGAGTTGGCAACATGAGCAATTTGCTGCACTACCTTAGCGGCAAACTTGCTTTGGTGTACCACGAATGTATGGAACTAAGATTGACACCTTCCACGTCCTCCGGTAAAACTGAAGAAGCTAGAGGACACTTGAATCAGACGTCACTTGTAAACACGTTTGCTAGAGGTTCTGCCTACTACAAAAAAAGCAAGCGGTGGATCGAGATAACCAACGACATTACAATCCATGTAGCTAACATGCCAGTGGACAGAAACTGTAAACATTAACAGAAAGTGTAGTTGGTTTACAACAAAATATTTCCTTTTCCAAGACATGTTCAGTGCAATACAACTTTTGACAAGCACCTCTGGATTTTACTAAGTCTAAATGCCTCTTTGGATGGTTGAAAATATGGTGTCAAAATTATAGTTTAAGTTGTTTGCAAGATTTGTTCAATAAAAAGATTATATATTTTGACTGCAACTGTCATGCAATGTGATTCCTTCTCTTCATTAGTGTCACCCCCTTGAAAACTATCACTTTATGGAGCCATGTAAACCTGTATTAATACTTGTGTACACATTAAAATGTTTTTTTGTACAATGTACAATTCTCATGACAGTGGAATAGGTCATTCTTAGCCAGTCTACTGCAGTAATTGCAGTGGAAAATGTGGTTAACATCCACTCATGTATGGGGAAAAAATACTGTTAAATAGCATGAAACCAGTATAATTTTGAAAGATACCGTGATATAGAATTTTGGTCATACTGCCCAGCACTAGAGTTCAGCTAGGAGGAGGAATAATGGGACCGCCCAAACATTTGCCTCTGGAAATGTTCTTTGTGGAACCTTCTACCTGTGTCTGCTGAAACTGTGTGCAAAGCAAATGCATGTGCAGGCCAGAGAATAACCTCATAGTCATTGCCCATTATTGACATTATTGAATGTTGATGTGTGGATATGAATTAATGTCTCTGTTCTGTAAACAGAAGGTTGGAAAAATCCCTGGATGGGGCGCCAGTCCATTGCAGGTTGAACACACATACCCACTAGGCTGCTTTAACAATGCCAGTCGACCTAACCTGCATGTGTCCGAACTGTGGAAGGAAAGCTGTAATAAAAGCATGTGTAAAACTATATATGATACAGCTCATATTGCTGCTGCACCACGCTAACACGTCTTGATATAAAAAAAACTGCAGAGGTCATGTCTAAAAATTGTGTTCATTTCAGTGTACGAGTGTCTGAATTATGGTGATTAATATTTATTTTTTAAAGAGCAAAACATCATTTTGGAGCTGGCTCAGAAACAGATTTGTGTGTTTATATTTTAAATTCTATTACAGAAAAATCCACAATATTGTCCAGTTGATTAACTGAGTAAACTTTAAGTAGAACAGCCAGTGTTTATGCTGTGGTATTGAATATTGTGAAATTTGGTTTTGGCATCAAATACAAAAATTCTGGTATTGTCACATCCCTACAGAATCTTCAGTAATGCTCTTTCAACTGTTGTTTTAGTTGAGATACGGTAACATTTTTAGGGTTTGTCTATTAGGCAACCATTTGAAAATAATGATACATTGTGATTAAGTTCATTTTGTTGAATTTTTATATGTTGTACATTTAGAGGTTTTGGCATTGTGTGTGTGTGTGTCATCCGTTCAGTCGTTTTCCGACCTTCAGTGATTCTATAAGCTAGCTCTCTCCACGCTTTTCGATCTTGCACAGCTTCTTTGAGCTGTGTTATACTCATGCCCGTGTCTGCTTTGATGGTGTTAAGCCAACAAGTCCGCTGGCGGCCGGGTCTTCTTTTGCCGCTTACCATCCCTAGCATGACCAATTTTTCTAGCGAATTTGATTGCATTATATGGCCGAAATAGGTCAGTTTGAGTCTAGTGATTTTCCCTTCTAATGAGATATCCGGCTTTATGCGCTCTAGCACTTCTTTGTTCGTTACTCTCCCTATCCATGGAATGCGGAGTAGCTTTCTCCAGCACTAAAGATCAAAACCGTTGATCTTCCTTCTGTCAGCTTTTTTCAGGGTCCAACTTTCACATCCATACATGGTTACAGTAATCCCTCCTCCATCGCAGCGGTTGCGTTCCAGAGCCACCCGCGAAATAAGAAAATCCGGGAAGTAGAAACCATATGTTTATATGGTTATTTTTATATTGTCATGCTTGAGTCACAGATTTGCGCAGAAACACAGGAGGTTGTAGAGAGACAGGAATGTTATTCAAACACTGCAAACAAACATTTGTCTCTTTTTCAAAAGTTTAAACTGTGCTCCATGACAAGACAGAGATGACAGTTCCGTCTCACAATTAAAAGAATGCAAACATATCTTCCTCTTCAAAGGAGTGCGCATCAGGAGCAGATGTCAGAGAGATAGAGAAAAGCAAACAAATCAATAGGGCTGTTTGGCTTTTAAGAATGCGAAGCACCGCGGCACAAAGCTGTTGAAGGCGGCAGCTCACACCCCCTCCGTCAGGAGCAGAGAGAGAGAGAGAGACAGAGAAAAACAAAGAAGCACAAATCAATACGTGCCCTTCGAGCTTTTAAGTATGCGAAGCACCGTGCAGCATGTCGCTTCAGGAAGCAGCTGCACAGAAGGTAGCCACGTGAAGATAATCTTTCAGCATTTTTAGACGAGCGTCCGTATCGTCTAGGTGTGCGAACAGCCCCCCTGCTCAATCTCCCTACATCAGGATCAGAGAAAGTCAGTGCAAGAGAGAGAGGGAGAAAAGTAAGTTGGGTAGCTTCTCAGCCATCTGCCAATAGCGTCCCTTGTATGAAATCAACTGGGCAAACCAACTGAGGAAGCATGTACCAGAAATTAAAAGACCCATTGTCCCCAGAAATCCGCGAACCAGCAAAAAATCTGCGATATATATTTAAATATGCTTACATATAAAATCCACGATGGAGTGAAGCCACGAAAGGCGAAGCGCGATATAGCGAGGGATTACTGTATTGGAAAAACAATTGCACGGACTAGCCTGCATTTAGTGGTGAGGCTGATATCTCTGCTTTTCCAAAATTTTTCCATGTTCAGCATTGTACTTCAGCCAAGCGCTATCCTTCTTTTTACCTCTGAGCAAAGTTCTCCGCCCCGGTTGATGTTTGAGCCTAGGAAAGTAAATTCTTGAACACATTCTATTTCCTCATCGCCGATTTTTATTTTGATGTTGTTGACTGCGGTCGTCATTATTTTCGTCTTTTTTAAGTTCAATTGCAAACCCATTTTTTCGCTTTCGTGCTTGATTTTCATTATCAAATCCTCAAGTCCCTTTTTCGTTTCAGCCAACAAGGAAGTGTCGTCAGCGCATCGGAGTTTATTGATGTTTCTTCCGCTGATTTTTACTCCAATTTCTGACTCCTCCAGGCCTGCCTTCCGCATGATGACTTCCACGTACAGATTAAGCAGAAAGGGGGAGAGGATGCAACCTTGTCGCACTCCTTTTCTACAGTGGAACCATTCAGTGTCTCCGCATTGTGTCCGAACTGTGGCTTCCTGCTCAGAATATAACGATCTGATCAACTTAACCAGATGTGGTGGTACACCCAACTCTTTTAAGGCTTCCCACAGTTTCATATGGTCAACACAATCAAATGCCTTTGTGTAGTCTATCTTTTCCAGTCCCTCGGCCATTTGCCAGATTCCCAGATCTTTTGACACAGGGTCGTGATGACTGCCGATGGTACAGGGCGCAATAATTCCACTGGGATGTTATCTATGCCCGGAGCTTTGTTCTTAGCAAGCTGCTTGATGGCCAATGCAACTTCCGCTTCCAAGATCGGTGGTTCTAATTCCAGTGCGTCATCGTTCTGCAAAGTCCCAGGTTCATTTTCGCATGCGTACAGGTCTTCAGTGTATTCTTTCCACCTTTATCTTATACCTTGCTGGTCGTATGCTTCGGTTCCGTCCTTGTTTTTGATTGTTCCTTTATGAGCGGAGAAAGGCATTCGGATGTTCTTCACCTGAGCGAATAGATGCCTCGTGTGACCTTTCAAGCAATTCTCCTCGAGCTTTTTGCAGTGCTCATTCCAGTACACTTCCTTATCTTTCCTGTCAGATCTTTGAAATTCTATGTTCAGCCTCTTCGCCTTATCTCTGTCTCCTGCAGCTTTAGCCGTTCTCCTTCATGGGCAATCCTAAGAGTTTCCTCCGTTAACCATTTGCCTTTCTTTTCTGGCTTCTTATTTGGTATGTACCTCTTCGCTATTTCTGTGATTCTTGATTTGATGTCGTCCCATAATTCTTCTGGTGGTTTCTCCGCCACATCAAGTAATTCAAAGCAATTTTTTACCTCGATGGCATATGATGCTGGTATTTTCGATATATCGAATTTTTTCGGCGGTGCATGTTTTCTGATGCCACAAAGTCTCACCCGGATTTTCGCGACTAGCAGTTCATGGTCTGAGCCGCAGTATGCTCCAGGGAATGTTTTCACGGCAACTACGGAGCTTCTCCAACGCTGACTGCAAAGGACATAATCAATCTGGTTTCGATGCAATCCATTAGGTGATGTCCATGTGTATAGCTGACGCTTTGGCTACATGAACCATGTGTTTGTGATTCTTAATTGGTTTTCCTGGCAGAACTGAATCAGGTGTTCCCCGGATTCTTTTCTCTTGCCTAGTCCAAAACTGCCAACAATGTCGGCTTCTGCTTGCTTGCCTACTTTCGCATTGAAGTCGCCCAAAATGTAGGTGATGTTCTTCTTCGGTGTTTTATCGACAGCTTTTTGTACTTCAGAGTAAAACCGCTCAAGTTCTTCTTCTGATGCGTCCGTTGTAGGAGCATATACCAGCAAAATTGTAATGTTCATTGGCTTTCCACGCAGGTGGATGGACATTATGCGTTCGCTAGTTATTTTGTAACTTTCTACAGCCTGTGCAATGTTTTTCTGAGCAATAAACACTACCCCATTCTTTCTGACGTTGTCATGACCAGAATAATAAACGGTGAAATTGAAAATGACCACTGCTAGTCCAGCGTAATTCGGTGACTCCGAGGATATCGATTTGGAACCTGTCCATTTCGTTTTGTACAACGTCTAATTTTCCTTGGTTCATACTTCGCACATTCCAAGTTGCAATTTTGAGCGTTTTTTTAAAGCTCAGGCTGTTCCGTTCACCGCTGGCTGCATTAGCACCTGGGCTTCCCGGGGGATTTCCCCCAGGCGCGTCATAATTGCAGCGGTTACTAGTGTCCGGCCTTTGCTCTTCCCCAGTAGCTTTTTGGGTATCCGCCGGCCTGGGGGTCTTACCTTTGGGCACCATATCTGAAACTTTCGAGAGCGTATTCATAGAATTTTCTTGGCAACAAATTCGCGAAGTGGGTTGCCAGGTCCTTCTCCACTACCCTCCCCATTTTCCCGGGCTTGGGACCGGCGTATAGGGGTGACCCTACACAGCTGGGCTGGCATTGTACGTGTATAAAATTGTTTTTTGTTGTATGGTTATAATGATCAAGGCTCATTAAATCAATTTTGTAAATAGCTCAATGGCCATTAGTTTATGAAAGGAAAACATAATTTTGTATAATATAACAATCGCCAACTTGGAGTGTATCCTAGCAGTTTTGAGCACAAGGCAGAAAAGCATCCCCGGACTAGGAGCTGATCCATATTAGTACCTACTTATGCTGACACAGATAAGCAGGACCAATTTGTAATTGACAATTAAGTTAAAATGTGTATAGAAGAAAATACTTGCCTGAGGGAGATGTTTGTGTTTAGGCTTGATATTCATATCAAGGACATTCTGAATCTGTAAGGCAGCAGCACTAACAAATATGCCATCCTGGAAGTAATGTGTACTTACATTGTTAAACTAGCTCAAAAAATTATTTACTTAGGTGGATTCTAAATCAGAATATAATATTTACTCAATATAGAAAGCTGATTAATAATTTGTACTGTATATATTAAGAAAATACCATACTGTTTAATGAGTGTTTCTGTATTAACCCATTAGTTTATGCTTATTAGTATTTAACTTACAGGTGCATCTCAATAAACTAGAATGTCATCCATCCATCCATCCATTTTCCAACCCGCTGAATCCGAACACAGGGTCATGGGGGTCTGCTGGAGCCAATCCCAGCCAACACAGGGCACAAGGCAGGAAACAATCCTGGGCAGGGTGCCAACCCACCGCAGGACACACTCAAACCCACCCACACACCAAGCACACACTAGGGCCAATTTAGAATCACCAATCCACCTAACCTGCATGTCTTTGGACTGTGGGAGGAAAGCGGAGCGCCCGGAGGAAACCCACGCAGACACGGGGAGAACATGCAAACTCCACGCAGGGAGGACCCGGGAATC
Source organism: Erpetoichthys calabaricus (assembly GCF_900747795.2). Taxonomy (NCBI): domain Eukaryota; kingdom Metazoa; phylum Chordata; class Cladistia; order Polypteriformes; family Polypteridae; genus Erpetoichthys; species Erpetoichthys calabaricus. Next base: position 137,961,419 of record NC_041399.2, read on the forward strand.
GAACCCAGGTCCCCAGATCTCCCAACTGCGAGGCAGCAGCGCTACCCACTGCGCCACCGTGCCGCCCAGAATGTCATTGAAAAGTTAATTTATTTCAGTAATTCAATTCAAAAAGTGTAACCCATGTATTATATAAATTCATTACACACAGAGTGATATATTTCAAGCGTTTATTTCTTTTCATTTTGCTGACTATGGCCTACAGGTACTGAAAACTCAAAATTCAGTATATCAGAAAATTAGATTACCTAAGACCAATAAAAAAAAACATTTTTAATACAGAAATGTTGGCCTACTGAAAACTATGTCCATGTACGCACTCAATACTTGGTCAGGGCTCTTTTTGCATGAATTACTGCATCAATGCGACGTGGCATGGAGGTTATCAGCCTGTGGCACTGCTGAGGTGTTATGGAAGCCTAGGATCCTTTGTTAGCAGCCTTCAGCTTGTCTGCATTGTTGGGTCTGGTGTCTCACATCTTCCTCTTGACAATACCCCATAGAATCTTGAGAGGATTGTGAAGCACAGCCCATTCAAGAATTTGGGGGAGATTCACAAGGAGTGGACTGCAGCTGGAGTCAGTGCTTCAAGAGCCACCACATACAGACGTATCTGGAACATGGGCTACAACTATCGTATTCCTTGTGTCAAGAGACAACGTCAGAAGCGTCTTGCCTGGGCTAAGGAGAAAACAGACTGGACTGTTCCTCAGTGGTCCAAAGTCCTCTTTTCAGATGAAAATAAATTTTGCATTTCATTTGGAAATCAAGTTCCCAGAGTCTGGAGGAAGAGTGGAGAGGCACAGAATCCAAGTTGCTTGAGGTCCAGTGTGAAGTTTGCACTTTCAGTGATGATTTGGGGAGCCATGTCATCTACTGATGTTGGTCCACTGTGTTTTATAAAGTCCAAAGTCAGCGCAGCCGTCTACCAGGAAATTTTAGAGTATTTCATGCTTCCCTCTGCTGACAAGCTTTATGGAGATGCTGATTTCATTTTACAGCAGGACTTGGCACCTGCCCACACTGCCAAAAGTACCAATACCTGGTTTAACAACCATGGTATCACTGTGCTTGATTGGCCAGCAAACTCACTTGATTTAAACCCCATAGATAATATTGTCAGATGAGCTGAAGGCCGCTATCAAAGCATACTGGGCTTCCATAACACCTCAGCAGTGCCACAGGCTGATCGCCTCCATGCCACGCCGCATTGATGCAGTAATTCATGCAAAAGGAGCCCCGACCAAGTATTGAGTGCGTACATGGAAATACTTTTCAGTAGGCCAACATTTCTGTATTAAAAATAATTTTTTATTGGTCTTATGTAATATTCTAATTTTATGAGATACTGAATTTTGAATTTTCATTACCTGCAAGCCATAATCAGCAAAAACTAAAGAAACAAACACTTGAAATATGTTACTCTGTGTGTAATGAATTTATATAATATACGAGTTTCACTTTTTTTTTATTGAATTACTGAAATAAATTAACTTTTCGATGATATTCTAATGTATTGAGATGCACCTGTATATACAGTTTAGCATCAGGAAGTAGAATGTTTTTAATAGAGCTAACCTATCTTGCATTTTGTACTGTAATTTTAGGTACATCTTTGTTTATGGATGTCTTACCAGAGAATGGTACAGCCAGCATCCAGACTTCGGTGACAGGAGCTGCAGTGGGAAAGCGACGATTTGAGGAAAGACAAGCTTTTGACAAAAGACTCAGGTTTAGTGTCCGTCAAACTGAAAGTGCCTATCGTTATAGAGACATTGTTGTCAAGAAACAAGAAGGCTTTACGCACATTTTACTCTCCACAAAATCTTCAGAAAATAACTCCTTAAATCCAGATGTAAGTAAAATATATTAAATTGGATATAATTTTGTTATGTATTTATATGCAGTAAGTGTGGGTATGTGGGTGTTTGTGTGTGTGAATATACATCATTTTGCTGGTTTCCTTATTGTTCTTTTCTGTTTTTTTGTACATGACACTGATAGATTTTACACAGAAATATTGAACAGTTCATAGAATTTACTCTTCAAAATGTTGCAGTGTGGTAGCTTTCTACCACTTTATGTGGGGCAGTCAAAAATTCCCTGAATTGTGATATAGCGGGAGAGTGAAAGATCAGATTATGCACACATTGTTGTGGAGGGTAGCGGCATGCAGCTCGTCTGTAGACCAGGTAAAACAAGTCTGGATCGGTTTTGGCGTGTAGTATTGTTTTAATCGCCATTTGAGTTGGACGTGTGCATAGTCATTTGGTGCAATGTCACAGTTTGAACAACGAACTGCAACAATTGCCCTTTTATTCCGTGAGAGTCACTTGTAAGGGCATAAGTTATTTTTTCATATTTTTGTTGAAAATTAAACTTTGATATGATTGCTTTTTTGTATCAGAATCAGAATCAGCTTTATTGGCCAAGTATATGTACACATACAAGGAATTGGACTCTGGTTTTACCTAGTATTGTCCCTGATGCTGTGAGATTGACTTAGGTGTTCATGAGAGTGATGGCCTGAGGAAAGAAACTGTTCACATGTCTGGTAGTTTTGGCGTACAGTGCTCTGTAGTGCCTACCAGAGGGAAGAAGTTGAAAAAGGTTGTAACCAGGGTGTGATGGGTCTGCAGTGATGTTTTCTGCCCGTTTCCTGACTCAAGATCTGTATAAGTCTTGAATGGAGGGCAGATCAACACCAATGATTTTTTCTGCAATCCTGACTGTCCGTTGAAGTCTGTTCCTGTCCTGTTTTGTGGCTGAGCCAAACCAGACTGTGATAGATGAACAGAGAACAGACTGGATTACTGCAGAGTAAAATTGGATGAGCAGCTCCTGAGGCAGGTTGAACTTCCTAAGCTGGCGCAGGAAGTACAACCTCTGCTGGACCTTTTTAACAATTGTGCTTATGTTTAGTTCCCACTTTAGGTCCTGGGAAATTGTGGATCCCAGAAACCTAAAGTTTTCCACAGCAGACACAATGCTGTTGAGTAGTGTGAGAGGGGGCAGCACTGGGGGGCTCCTCCTGAAGTCCACTGTCATCTCCACAATTTTAAGCTTGTTCAGCTCCAGGTTGTTTTGACTGCACCAGAGGGTCAGCTGTTCGACCTCTCGTCTGTATACAGACTCGTCACTGTCCTTGATGAGGCCAATGACTGTCATATCATCTGTGAACTTCAGGATTTTAACAGACGGGTCTCTTGAGGTGCAGTCATTTGTGTAGAGGGAGAAGAGCAGAGGAGAGAGGACACATCCCTGGGGTGCGCCAGTGCTGACTGTTCGTGTGCTGGATGTGATTTTTCCCAGTCTCACTTGCTGCTTCCTATCTGTCAGGAAGTTTTTGATCCACTGGGAGATGGGAGCTGGTACAGTGAGCCAAGTGAGTTTGGTGTGGAGGACTTCTGGAATGATAGTATTTAACGCCGAGCTGAAGTCCACAAACAGGATCCTAGCATATGTCCCTGGAGAGTCAAGATGTTGCAGGATGTAGTGCAGTCCCATGTTGATTGCATCATCCACTGACCTGTTTGCTCGGTAAGCAAACTGTAGGGGGTCAAGCAGGGGGTCTGTAATGTCCTTCAGGTAGGTCAACACCAGTCTTTCAAAGGATTTCATGACCACAGACGTCAGGGCGACTGGCCTGTAGTCATTTAACCCTGCAATGGAGGTTTTCTTTGGAACCGGGATAATTGTGGAACGCTTAAGGCAGGAGAGAACTTCACATAGCTCCAGGGATCTGTTGAAGATCTGTGTAAATATGGGGGCCAGCTGATCAGCACAGACTTTAAGACAGGAGGGTGACACACCATCTGGACCTGGTGCCTTCCTGATCTTCTGTCTCCTGAAGAGCTGACTCATGTCCCCTTCACAGATCCTGAGTGCAGGTATGGTGTCAGTGGGGAGGGGCAGGGGCTTGGTAGTGAGTGCTGGGACTGTATTTTGATTGGCGTGGGTGAGAGGTGTGAAAGAGGGATTATCAAACCTGCAGTAGAACAAATTCAGCTCGTTGGTCAGTTGATGGTTCTCTTCAGTATGGGGGGATGGTTTCCTGTAGTTGGTGATGTCTTTCAAACCTCTCCACACTGATGCAGGGTCGTTGGCTGTAAACCTATGCAGGAAAATTCAACATTGTTTATATTTTTTAAATTCTGATGTAAAAAAGGCTATAAAGAAGAAATGGCCTAATTATTTTTTTCTTTTAATCGGACTTCTTACATGACATTATATAAAAACATAAATTTAATAAACTGATTTGTTTTAATGACTGCAAAAAGGCAAGGTAATTTTATAATATGAAAATTTGGTCCCTTCCCTTTTTTTACAGCATTATATTTTTATTTGCAATAAAGTATTTGTAAAAGCCATTTCCTAGTTACATAAGATTCATAAATGTTTTACTAAATGACAATGCATAATCTATGGGAGGTTCCTATAACCCCCATAAAGTAGAACTTAATTGGTATATTCTAACCATTTCTAACAGCTCTGACTAAACATTATTCTCAGTTAGTGATCAGCCTTGCCATGTGTAAGGTATAGAGGGCACATGGTTTTAAACTGTGCCTTTTGAGTTTATAAAGTAACATGTAAGACAAAGCGCTTATTTAAGTGCTGCGGCGTACGCTTAAAGCGTACAGAAGAAGATTTAAGTACAGAAAAAACTAAAGTTTCTCAAGAAAGCTAAGTTTAGAGAAGTTACATTTTTTCCTTTTTTTGCCTTTTATTCTACGTGTGGATTATTTGCCTTTAATTTTCACTAAATATTTTTAAAACTAACCTTTGGACTGAGAGATTTCTTTCGGCACGTGTTTTACCCGTACTTGAACTCGCCTTATATTTCGGCAGCTACACTAAAGTTTAAAACCTGCCTAAGATCGAAAGCTTGAAAACTGCCTTGGATTAAAGAAAGAAACCTGCATGTTCTAAGCCTGACTTCAGATTGCGACGGAAGAAAACAACGACAACTTGAAAAGACTCGACAGGTATTTTTAATCTTTGTCTTTGATCGGAGTTGGACATTTGAGAGAATTGCTAGCGCTCCTCACGAGACTGTATAAATTATAAAGGAGCTTAAATACCTTAAAAGGAAACTTGTCCTGGTGCGGGATCATCATGGCAACTGAATCCGGAAGCCAGAGGAAATATCAAATGCCGAACGAAAGTGTGAGTGGAAGTCGCGATGAATATGACGTCACAAAGGACCCTCTCTAAGACGACAGAAAGCTGTTCAATTCAGTGACAACTAACCTTCAGTTGGAAATAGACTACAAATACAATCAATTATCTAGTCTGATGAAGTTCATGAAGGATTTACAACAAAGGGAATATAACTGTAAAAAAATAGAATCAATTATCAAGAATGAGTTCTCCAACCTGAGAATGGAATATAAAAGGTTAAGCAATGAACTTGTATCCTTCCAGAGCACCAAAGATGCACGAAAAATGATACAAAAGGATTTTGATGCTAAAATGGAAAACTATATGTAAGTTTTTGGAATATACAATGGATTGGGTTGTGGAAGTACGACAAAATAAAAGCCTCAACCAGCAGCAACCTGACTTTTCTGCTAACCAATTCAGGGATTACAGAATGAAAGATGATAGTACCCCTACAGTTAATGACTCCCAAGTTTCTGTAAAAACTAAAAGTCGAACAAGTGCAGTGGCTACTTCAGTAAAGGATTCCCAAATCTCCGCAAAAACTAAAAGCCGAGCAAGTTCAGTGGCTACTTCAGTTAGTGCCCTCAGATCTCAAGAGGCAGCACACGCTGTGCTGTTGGCTAAAACAGAGAATCGAAAAAGGCAACAGGCTCTAGATATGGTAGAAGCACAGTGGAAAGCTAAAAGAGAAGCTGAGGAAATACAGTTGAAAGCACAGCTAAAGGCTAAAAGAGATCAATTGGTGCTGGAAGCAGCAATCGCAGAATCCAATGCAAAACTGAGGGCTCTTAAAGGATGCAATCACAGTCCAGGAAAATCAAATCCTTATAATGTTCCTCAGAAGCCAGATGTGAAAAATGTAAAGCCATATGATACAAGCATTTGTAACTTTCCCTGTAAAAATGAAAGTAAAAACAATCCTCAGCAACCGGTTTATGATCAGCAAAATAAAGCACCAGCACCTCCTCAACAACCTCTTTATGATCAGCAAAATAAAGCTGTAAAGAAGAAAGACCAGGACTCGTCGATCAAGTGAACTTTCTGGTGGAACAGACAACATCTGCTTTGGATCCCGTGTACGGCTCAGCTCTACAAAGCCATACTTTCGAGAAGGAAAAGGACAGGACTGATCAAGAGAAGTATCCTGTGAAAGGCGTCCCGAGTAGTTCTGCTACAAACGTTTCTGCTGCTGACAAAAAAAGGGACACAGACACCTCAGTCAAAAAGGCGGAGACGGCTGAACGTACAAGCGGTAAGCACTGTCTTTTTTGCAATGAAGATCACGATCTTAACGAATGCAGTGCAATCCAGAAACTAACTTATGAAAGTAGAATTGACTTTTTGAAATCTAAAGGCTTATGCTTTAAATGCTTTAAACAAGGACATCTTAGTAAAGACTGTGAAGAAAAAAATAAATGCCAAATATGCTCTCATTTACATCCAGTAATTCTGCATATGAACAAGGAAATAGATAACGACGATAAAGCCACAAAGGAGAACGCTATGTCGGAAAAGAAAATAATTTCTTCTCCCCATATTTTTGTGGAACCACTAGAGACTTGTGCTAATACCAGGGCTGGTAAAGAATGTGTCTTAGCTGTGATTCCAGCTAAAGTTAAGTCTGTAACGAGTGAAAAATGTGTTGAAACATATGCTGTAAAAGACTCTGGCAGCTCAGCTACATTTTGCACAGAAAGTTTGCAAGAGCAATTAAATCTTTCTGGAAGAAAGTCTTGCATCTACATCAGCACTGTAGAAAGAGACAAAGTAAATAGACAGAAATTAGTAAAGTGTACAGTTTTAATGGAATTACAAGGTTGTGGGATAGAGGAAAACACATTTTTTGATTTACCAGAAGTGTTCACAGTGAACTCTATACCAGTGAAAAGGGAGAACATGCCTATACAAAAAGATGTCAAGAAATGGTCTTATCTAAAAGATGTGCATCTACCCCAGATAAATGCCGACCAAAGCAATAATATTGTTATTACAATTCTATTATTATTATTATTTTTATTGTTATTCGGTACAAATGCCCGTAAAGTCATGGAGCCATGGCAAATCATACATAGTGAAGGTGACGGGCTTTACGCTGTCAAAGCAGTTTTTGGATGGATTGTTAATGGATTGATAAAGGGGACAGACAAAGAAAGACTGCAAAGGTATTCAGTCAATCATCTACATATATAATTCACTAAGCCAGGAGACAAGTAGCTGACCATGGAAAGCACGCCGGAAGGGGCGTGGAGACAAGTAGCCGACCATGGAAAGCACGCCGGTAGGGGCGTGGATTATATAATTCACTAAGCCAGGAGACAAGTAGCCGACCATGGAAAGCACGCCGGAAGGGGCGTGGATTCACTAAACCGCCGACAAGTAAGACGCCAATGGCGCACGCAGGAAGGAGCCACGCCCACCAACTCTTAGACCATTGGATACGACGAAAAAATCACAGTCACGCCCACCAACTCGGACGCGACGCCTCGAAAAACATGCCGTCATTTCTGTTTGTCTATGCCACATTCCACTTGCAGCTCTGAGCTACGTTGACTTTTCATTAGTCAACCTCAGTGGAATCTTGGTTCACACAGACGCAGCGGGAGACACAGAGCCGCGCGCACAGACACAGAGGCAACGCCAGAGAGAGACAGAAGCATACACAGGCAGCGCGTGAGAGAGAGCCACGCACACACACAGAGGCAGCGCCACAGAGAGACAGAGGCACACACAGGCAGCGCAAGAGAGAGCCGCGCAATCCTTTAAAACTGAAGTTAAAACACAATGAAGGAAGCAGTCTTTAAAAATCAATAAGCCCTGTGCCTCTTTTTCATTAGCCTCTCACCTGCTTCAGGCCCTGCAACAGTCGAGACTCTCTCTCTGCAGCTGACCTTCTCTGTGCCTGACTCCACTACTGTCAGTCGCCTGATTAAAAATGGCCTTTTCAATGTGAGCTATGGACCCGCTATACCACAGGAACACATTGCCTTCGAGCCTGCTCTCGCTCACTCTAACGTACCGACTTTCTCTCTCTCTCCTCACTCACTCACACACTGCACAGGGGAGAAATGCCCGAAGCACGAGTCTACACTGTGAGTGCGATGATTATTTATTTAAAAATGGGCTTTTGAAGGGGAGCTGTGGACCCGCTATACCACAGGATCACCTTTGACATTGCCTTCACATTATTTTCCTTTTATTTATAATCCTGTTGAGCAGATCAGACACCCAGGCAAACAACACTGAATAATCAATAGCTCCAACTACTTTGCCCGCCCCCACTCCTCACCTGAGTCGGTTTCGTCTCTGTTCAGCAGTGTTTGCCAAACTCGGTCCTGGTGAACCCCTGTGGCTGCAGGGTTTTGTTCCAACCAGATTCCTAATCATTAATGCCGGTGAAACTCATCCGGGATAAGTCGGTTTTTCAAACGCAGCCGTGTACCAGATTAGTCTAGCAAGATGTAATTATCCGAGATGAATGCGCGCCCTCGCGCTGAGTGAAAAGCCAATATATATTGAGTCTACAAAACATGGTCACCAAGTCTTTGATAGGCTGCAACAAAATGATGAAAGAACGGGCGCATTTTTTTCACACAAACTGAGTGAGTGGGTGTGTGTTAGTTAATTAGCAACTCGAAGGATTAAAAAACATTGAAAAAGCGGCGCGGATTGGTTTGCAGCGTGTAAAACAGTTTGTTTGTCGCGGATAATTTGCTATCCACACAGAGACGAACCGGGAAGTGAACCCACAATATTCCACTGTCTCCTTACTGCAAAGCAGCCGTACTACTACACCGCCACAAGGCAGTTAAACAATGCACCGGGCCACATGTTCATTTTTTCCCCTGTGCTTAAAAGACACTAAAAAACTGTTTCTCAACTGTGACTCCCCAACAACTCAGTACGCGAAAAGCGGCCAGAATCACAAACAACAATCAAAACTCTACGTGACTCACAGGTAGTGATGGGCCGTTCTATACTAAGGTTTCGACACTGTGTCGAGCTTTCGAAGCACTACAGATTTTAATACTTGATCGAATAATGACATCTGTGATTTAAGGATTTCACATTTTCTTTCTCAAATGTGCTTACCTATATCATGGCAAAGTACAGGGATAAACCTTTATTTTCTGTCTACTCCGTTTTAATTAAGACAGACCAAACAAAACATTTAAGGCTATTAAATGTGATCTCAAGAAAAGATCAGGGTTAATTATAATACTAATAACAGGAGCGATTATAATGATACAGTGCAAAAGTAAATACTAATTGAAAGAGCCGGGAATGCATGAGGTGAGGCGTCTTATTTTGTTTAACTCTTGCTATCGTATAGTGCATTCTGCCTCTCGGCATTAGTTATATTTATATTTTTTAGACATCAGACACTAGAAGCTACTGACGAACCCTTCTCTTCGTTGTCAGTCTGTAGCTACGAAAAAATAAAAGCAATACGACTTTTAACAGACGTCATTGAAGTGTATCATAAGTTTCTGTAACGTTAATGAAAATGGCCAGAAGGTGTCACGTGACAGGTGAGTGTCAAATGCTTCGAAGCTTCTATACGATTTCCGACACAATTGCTTCAAACGTGTTGATGCTTCTCAAGGCTTCACCCCGCCCATCACTACTCACAAGTTACTGAACGAGAAATCAGCAGACTAGCATGACGAATGGGGCGTAATGAGCATCCTTCCCCTCTCCTCCAGATTTTTCAAATGTTAATTTTTTCCCTGTGCTTAAAAATCATTAAAAAATCAGCCTGATTATGCGGCGTATGGTACGCCACGGGTTGGCTAGTGTGACAATAATGGAGGTAGAACAAATGTTACTCCAGCAGTACAATACAGACTTTCCAGAGCGCAGTTGTGAGGAGAAGGAGGAAATGTCACAGGAGGACATTAAGTTAATGCGCATAGCTTCAGATACTGCCAGTCTAGTGGATGGACACTATTGCATTGATCTGCCTTTTAAAGGTGATACACTTAAAGTGCCAAATAATCGTTGCATTGCAGAACAACGTACTATTGGACTCAAAAGGAAACTTACAAAGTATCCAACATTCCATGAGGATTACAAAATCTTCATGAAAGACATTTTAGACAAAGGATATGCCATTAAGGTACCCACTGAACAGCTGACCCTTGAAAGGGAGAGAGTGTGGTACATCCCTCACCATGGAGTATATCATCCAAAGAAAAATAAAATCAGAGTGGTTTTTGACTGTACAGCCACTTACCAATGCTTTTCTCTAAATGAACAGTCGCTGAAAGGACCTGATTTAACTAATACACTTTTTGGAATTCTTCCAGGATTCAGAGAGGAGCCAATTGCTCTCATTGCAAATATTAAATCAATGTTTAATCAAGTGAAAGTTTCAGATGAAGACACAGATCTTCTTCATTTCCTGTGGTGGCCTGAAGGTAATCTAAACAATGGACTAGAGGAATACAAAATGACAGTGCATCTTTTTGGTGGTACTTCATCACCCAGTTGTGCCTCTTATGCCTTACGAAGGACAGCAGAGGATGCAAGAGGCACAGCTCCAGAGGAAGCAGTTTACACTGTGCTGCACAACTTATATGTTGATGACTGTTTAAAGTCAGTTGATACAGAAGAACAAGCCATAAAATTGGCCAAAGATCTTCAAGCCCTGTGCTTAAAGGGAGGATTTTATCTTACGAAATGGATAAGTAATAGTAGAGCAGTCTTGTTGTCCATCCCAGAAGAAGACAGGGCAATAGATCAAAATGACTTAGACTTAAGCCATGATTTGTTACTAGTTGAAAGAGCCATAGGCGTTCAATGGTGCCCACAGACTTAACAGTTTCAAGTTCCAGGTAAAGCTGCAAGATAAGCCTGCTACAAGAATTGGTATTCTGTCAGTGGTCAGTTCAATATACGATCCACTTGGGTTTTTAGCACCAGTCACATTCCCTACTAAGCTTATTTTAAGAGAACTGTAGAAATATGCATGGGATCAAGAAGTGGAGGTTAAATATGTCCAGCAATGGAAACAATGGATGGACGATTTGCAGCTACTTGAAGACTACAATGTAAACAGGTGCATTAAATCACCTGGATTTGGTCAAATAATGTCTGCACAAATGCATCATTTTGGAGATGCTTCAGAAAATGGGTATGGCACTGTTTCCTACCTCCTCCTAACTAATACAGAGCATAAGAGACATTGTTCATTTAGAATGGGGAAATCAAGAGTGGCACCACTGAAACCTGTCACTATACCAAGGTTAGAACTTACAGCAGCAGTGGTAGTAGACAAAATGTTAAAACAAGAACTACAAATTCCCCTGCAAGAGTCAATCTTTTGGACTGACAGCACCACTGTATTAAGGTACATTGCAAATTAAAGTGCACACTACAAAACTTTTGTTGCCAACAGAATCACAGTCATAAGAGAGCACACACAACCCTCACAATGGAGGTATGTCGCATCTGCACAAAATCCTGCAATTCAGGCATCAAGAGTACTAACAATAGAAAGCTTCATCAAAAGTAAGACTTGGATACAAAGCCCAAACTTCCTGCTACAGCCAGAACAGGAATGGCCTAAGAGACCGAATGAAGTGGACCTATCTATTAGCAATGATCCGGAAATCAAAAGGCGTGTAGTGAATCTTACAAGTGTAGAAGAAAAAATTGAACCAGTAAAAAAAACGTGTGGAGTACTACTCAAAATGGTTCAGTGTAAAGAAAGCAGTAGCGTTGTTCCTTAGGTTCAAAGAAGTGCTACTGCATCTGAAAGAAGAAAGGCAATTCATTATACAGTCAGTCTATCTGGACACAGCCCAGAAAGACAAAAAATACTAATCACAGAACATATGAAGGAATACAAATCAACAATGAAGCTGAAGCCACTGTCTCTAAATGACTTGTCTAAAGCAGAAGACGAACTTACTCGCCTCAGTCAACTACAAGCTTACCCAGAGGAGGTTAAAGCCTTGCACAAAAATCAGCATGTAAAGAAAGGTAAAATCAACAAACTGGACCCAGTCCTGCAAGAAGGAATATTGAGAGTTGGAGGAAGACTCAGCAAATCTGCTATGCCAGAAGAGGCAAAACACCCTGCAATCATTCATAAGAATTCACATATCGCTACTCTCATTATGCAACAAGTTCATAAAGAAATTGGACATTGTGGGCGTAATTATAAGATGCTACACCCTGTAACTCCTGGGTAGTGAGTCAAGTCAACAAGACAATGCCAGATGCAAAGGGGGCAGTTAGAAGAGTTTGTGTGCAGACCAAGACCAGCACACTGGACAGACCTGTGAACAAAGTGCCTGCTCCAGGAAGCAGCAAATGATTGAAATGATTAATTTTATTTTTTGAATGCTTAATTTCAATTGTATTTGTGTTTTACAGTAGAATTTAAGTTTTAAGTTTCTTAAGTTTGGTTTAAGTTCATTAAAGTAGAGAAGGCTCTTACTAAGTAATGTTAAAGTAATTGATTTCTGCCCTTGCATAAACAATTAGGGGGCCGGAAGTGTAAGAGCTATTTCCTAGTTACATAAGATTCATAAATGTTTTACTAAATGACAATGCATAATCTTATGGAAGGTTCCTATAACCCCCATAAGTAGAATTTTTAATTGGTATATTCTAACCATTTCTAACGGTTCTGACTAAACATTTTTCTTAGTTAGTGATCAGCCTTGCCATGTGTAAGGTGTAGAGGGCACATGGTTTTAAACCGTGCCTTTGAGTGTGTGAAGTAACATGTAAGACAAAGCACTTATTTAAGTGCTGCGCCGTACACTTAAAGCGTACAGAAGAAGAAGTTTAAGTACAGAAATAACTAAAGTTTCTCAAGAAAGCTAAGTTTAGAGAAGTTACATTTTTTCCTTTTTTTTGCCTTTTATTCTACATGTGTAACAACTATTTTCTTTATTCTTGTGTGGATTATTTACCTTTAATTTTCACTAAGTATTTTTAAAACGAACCATTGGACTGAGATTTCTTTCGGCACGCATTTTACCCGTGCTTTAACTCGCCTTATACTTCGGCAGCTACAGTATTCATATGTGATTTTTTTTTTTTTTCAATATTCTTTTGAGCAGATTTAAACCTTCTATAATTTAGCATGGCAGTAAAAAAAAAAGCCTAATAAAATTAGATTCCGCTAGTTACATGAAATTGAAACATGAGTTTTTGTTTGTGATATTTGAACAACTACAAATTAGTCTCACATAAATATTTTTACAGTATAGTACAGATGTTTTATTTTAGATTATAAAATCCTGTTTTACTGGGGTGTTGTACCGTGTTAGCCATTATGAATGTAGAGAAAAGCCAAGCAAAATGACACCTTTTATTGGCTAACTAAAAAGATTACAATATGCAAGCTTTCGAGGCAACTCAGGCCCCTTCTCCAGGCAAGATGTAGTCAAAAATCCTGTTTTGAAAGTTATTTGAAAAGTGATGATTATTGCAACCACTTGTACTTTTAACTAAAGGTATTCAGTTTTATAAGTGAAAATGTTATGAGTGACTAAGTAGTTCTTTAAAGATGGTTATTTGTTTTTAATTTTCATAAGATCATGAAAGATTTCTCAGCTAAGTTTATATCTGAATTTCTTAATTACTACTACTGCTATTACTACTAACTGCTTTATTCTGTGTTAGTCTTGAGAAATGTCATTTCCACTGCATAATGAGATCCAAAAGTAAAAGAATAAAAATGTTATGAATAGTTTGGCAGAACGTAATATCTGAAGATGGTATATGAAATTCAATTCCATTTCCTGAAAAAAAGACTTCAAGTGATTAATGAGACACTTTAAAAAATTATAGAAAAAGGAAAGTGTTGTATATTATAGTAAATGTAGAGAATGCATACAGTTTTGTCTATGAATGTTTGAACAAAAATGTATTTAATCACAATTTCGTGATCATTTGCAATTAACATCAACTACAGAAAAGGTTGTGGAAAGAAAAATGTAATTTTCTGTGTCTTAGAGAATTCACCATTTCTTTCCCCCTTGGTGGTTTAAACTACTTTCACTATAGCAAATTTGAAATTTAACTTTGTGACAGTAAATATTTCTGTACAATTTGCAATTTGTTCGGGTACATTGAGAGGCAGTAATTTCTGGACTTCTGCTACTATCCCAGAAAATATTGACCTTATATAATCCTAGTACCGCTATCATTATCTTCCACCATTTAGCATACTTCCTGCAGCAGAGACACTTCTGTCCAAACTTACAGTGCAGATTGTAGAAAAAGACCCAATGCATCCATGACAGTACTGTAGCAGGAGGGCAGGCCAACCCTCCGCCCCCTTCCAATTAAACATCCTGCACCCACACACCACTTACTGCTTTTTTGAGAGAAGAGCAAAGTTGCAATTAATTTGCTGCTTAATCTGCAACAAAACCAGTTATTATTAGCTCTTTATTTTTTATAGACATAAAAAGCAACTAAATGAAGTAAGCTTATACTGCATTGCAACCAGAATAAAAAGCATAGACTACAACATAAAGGAACCAAGAAGTACTTATTGCCTCTTCTATAATATAATGTATATCTATTTGATTCCTAAACAGTGATTATCCATTTCAAGGATGCCAGATGAATTTGCTACCACTAAAATTTAAACCACTGTGTACCAATAGTTCATCAGAGGACACAGGCATACTCTTAATGTGGAGAAAATTAAACTAACTGAACCAATTTGTGCTGAATGTTCTATAAATAGAAGTGACAGAGACATCTGTAAATTCTTAAATTACTGTATCGGCCCGAATTTAACGCGGCCCCCAATTTTTTCATGAAGATTTTAGAAAAAAAATCCGAATTTAACGCGATCCATTCATTTTTCATAAAAGAATACAAAGAAAATAAAATTCAATCAGATAATCATTTATTTAATAGGTAATATGACAAGTTACATTCATGTCAATAAAATTAAGTAGTAATGTAGAACACAATTAATAGTATTAGGTAAGTTACAAGATACCTACCGTAAGTGAAAGAAAAATGAAAAAGGAAATATTTATTCAGAATCAGAACTGTTTTCAGAATCAGAACTCTTTGTTGTCGCATCTTTATCGTCAGTATGCTCGTTCACGCTTTCAGTCTCCCACAAAATGTCATCTTCAGTCCCATTTAAATTATTGGAAATGCAGCATTTCTTGAAACCTTGAACCTTGATCGATTCAGGTTCGATCTTCTGCCAGGCGGTCGCAACCCATTTTCCTAAAAGTGAGACTGAGGGTTTTTTTATTTTTCCTGTAGGTGTTAATGGGTGATTGCCCGCTAATAGCCAATTGTTGTATTCTTTTCTTAAGTTGTCTTTAAACGGTTTATTAACCACCACATCCAAGACTTGCAGCTGGGATGTCATACCACCCGGTATTATTACAAGATCGGAATTCAATGTTTCAATTTTTTCTTAACACCTGACGTGAGGTGGCCTCGAAATGCATCAAGGACTAGCATGGAGCGAGTGTTTCTCAGAGAACCTGGCCGTTTTCCCCATATCACATTCAACCAGTCTAATACCAATTCCTCTGTCATCCAACCTTTTTCTTGGACCCGAAAAATGATTCCTGGATGCAGCTTTTCTTTGGGCATTCTTTTACATTTCAATATAACGTAAGGTCGAAGTTTTTGTCCATCAGCAGTAACAGCAAGCATAACAGTAATGCTGGACTTTTCTTAACCAGTTGACTTCAATGAGACCGATTTTTCACCTTTCTTATTTACCGTAAGATTGGAAGGCATGTCAAAATAGACAGGTGTTTAGTCTGCATTTCCGATATTTCCAAGATTGTAGTTGTGCTTTTTGCGTAATGTTATAATATGCCGCTGAAAATTCAACAATTTTTCACTAAAGTCGCCAGGAAGTTTTTGCGAGAGAGTTGTCCGCCGTCGTAGTGATGAACCGTTCCGTTTCATCATTCTTTTACACCAACCCATACTTGCTTTAAAGTCCGTTTTAGTAATGTTTAAATTAGCAGCCTCTTCTAACGCTTTAAATTTTATAACTTCACGGGATATTGGGAATCCTTCATTTCGCTTTTCTATTACGAATTTTACCACTTGCTGCTCAACTTCTTTAAACCTTCCTATTTTGGGTCCACTAAAAGATTTTCTTGAGGAATTTGTATTCATGTATTTCGTTAAATCTTTTCTTCAGAGACAGACGTTTACTTCTGGAACTCCGTATTTCCTTGAAGCTCTCATGTTGTTCGTTCTCTCTGCCTCGTTTGCAACCATAATCTTAAAATTCATATCGTAGGTTCTCCTGGTACCTTTATTTATTTGTCTCTTTGATGAGCCTTTTTTCTCAACACTACTATTATAACTTGCGCTCATTTTTTATGGGTGATAAAGAACCCGCCGCTAGAGCAAACATGCAAATTACTACTATAACAGTTGCGACAGACGTGGACTACACTTACTTGTGAATCATAGACACAATAGCCACTTGCTGGCGTACGCTGGACGCACGCCAGAATCAAAATGCTTGAAACCAGTGATTCCACCGGAACTAGAAACTGTCGTGCAGTCTCGTGTGCTCGAACCTATCCAGACTATACCGAACGCGGCATGCGTGACTCATGCGACCAACACGCAGGTCGGTCGGAGGCATAGGCGTACTAATAAGAAGAGTTGTTACATTGAATTGCCTAGTCCTCGAATTTAACGTGAGTCCACTTTTGAACGGGAAATATTTAGTCAAAAAAGGTTGCGTTGTATTCGGGCCAATACGGTACTTTACAAACTAAATGTGCCTGGCACTGTACTGCCTCCATAGAGTCTACAAGAGCACCCAATATCATCATTCTCATCTCTCCAGTAACTGTGGAGCTCCTTAATACACACGCATTCAGAGCAATTTAACATTCTCAGAACCACTTAAGTAAAAGACTATGCTGCTTATCTAAGCAACATTAAATGGATGTTAGGAGTGTAATCTGTACTGGGTGGAAGTTCATTGCGCACACCACTCACCCACACATCCATGTACTGGGTGGAAGTTCATTGCGCACACCACTCACCCACACATCCACATGATGGGAATGTTATGTTTCCACGTAATTTAATACACAAACCTTTGGAGAGGAGAAACCCACTTAAACATAGAGTACCTAAAAGCTTCACACAAACATCAATTGTATAACAGACTGGAATCCAGCTGTTAGCACTGCTGCATCACTGGAATTTGTGATACAGAAGTGCTAACCACTGAAGTATCATGTCTCCCACAAAAGCACATAACGTAGGCTGTAATTAAGGCTAAAATTCTTTAATTAAAAAGGCAGCTCTGTTATGGGACAAAATGATCTTCCCAAAAACCATGCAGATAAGGAAAATGCTGATACTGAAGCATTGATTCTATGGAAAAGATTGTTTTAGGTTCCGTCAGGATTCCAGCTCAGGAAGGAGGACAGGCATGTCAGAAATTTTGAGGAGATCTGTAAGTCAGTCCCCATTCTAGCCACAATGTTTGGTGTTTAACACTTAACATTTTTCTTGCTCTTTAAAAGGATTAAGGCTGTTTCAATATAGAATGAAAACTGCAAGACTTCATAATTTGGTTTGTTTAATTCACATATTCTGTTTACCATTGGATAAGGAAGGAATACATGTAGGGGATTGAATGGTTGTGCAGACAAGCTTTTTTTTTTTTAATATTCTGTGACAACTGAGCAAATGCATTAAATTTAGCCAGAAAGTGAGATCCCTTCACCCTTTAGGTGTGCTGCATGAATGAACTTCTACACCTTTTTATTTGTTTAATCTGATTCAGTTATTCAGAAATAATTTGTTCTATGTCAGCATATACCTAAGCAGAAATATATTGTTTGATTATTAAAAAAAAAAATATTTAGTTTTTCCCAGCTCAAAAGAAATAGAGAGCTTGAACATACCATGGCTGTCACACGTTTGTAAACCAGATAAGTAGATTGGGCTGATAGCATTCATCTTAAAGTGAGCTGAATAAGAAAGGTTTTATTGATCTCATACGATGTCAAATCCGCAGCACAAGGCAAGTGGCAATAAGAAAGCCATTCCTTAAAGGACAAAATAGGGCTTTGAAATGCTACCTGTGGACTACTGCAGAAGGGACAATTCTCTTCACAGTAGAAATTAAGACTTGCTTTTTTCGACCAGTGTTAGGCTGTTCTTGAAGCTGTTGTGCTGCGAGGCGCCTATCATGCAAGCTGGTGACCTTCAGAAATCTGATTGGGTTATGACTTTGGGACTGCCAGATCTCTTCCTACCAGAGTGGAATGTGGACACCATACACACTGACTCTTAGATTTTTTTTTTTTGTAATTTATCTAAATAAAAGGCCTACACTTCTCATTTCATTTGCTAATTGCTGTTTTCTTGCCATTATCTCTGAAATATAGTCCAAGTAGTACTTCAGAGGGTGTAGTAACATAGTCTTTTCCAACTCTCATTTAAGGCAGACAGAGGGTTTTTAAGTAATTGACAGAGTTTAGGACTTCTGTGCAAACTTCAACTTGCAAGGCTTAATTTAATGTAAGTGCTGCATAACATCTGTAGGTTGTAACCTGTTAGTTATTCCCCGAAGAAGACCCATTTGTAATATTATGATATTTCATTTTTTTAGTTTTTGCTAACCTAATCTTTAAATTTAAACCTCTGGCAGTTTAGTGCTTACCTATTCCCCATTTTAAGTCATTCATTGCATTTCAAGTGATTTGAAGAAAAACTGGAAAAACTGAGATGGTCTAAAGTTTTTGACCAGTGGTTATTATTATTATTATTATTATTATTATTATCAATAATAATGTAATTGCCTTTTTGAAATTAAATGGCTGTACATAAGAGGGAGGGGTGAGGTTTGGAATTGTAGGGTGAGTATGGAATGCCATTAGTATATCATCACTTTTTCTTTAATAGAGTTGTATTGATTGTATATATGATTGAACTGTTTTTTCTCCATGTAGCAATGTGTGTTTGGTTGTTTTGTTATATAAATCGAAATTAAAAAGCTGATATTTTCCATAGGCAGTAGAGGTGCTTAGTAGGCCTCTTAGTTAAACTAGCAATATTAACATATGTAGTTGACAAATAGTGTAAACCTGTCAAACACTGGCATTCATCCTGGAAAACTGAGCTGATTGAAATACTTGCTCGCTCAGTTATGAAGTAGTAAGCACAAAGAACATCACAATGCAGCAAAACCAGAGTAAATTATAACAAAAAAGCACAGAATTATAAAAGTAACATACCTAAAATTCCACCCCTGAGAAGGAGAACTTAGCCAATAATAAGGCAACAATAAACAAAAGAAAGAAAGAAATATATATAGGTAAATAAAAAATGGAGAAGGAAAATAAATACTGTAATAGTTATTTCTCTTATTCTAAAATATTATTGATTAGATCCTGCCAGGTTTTGAAAAAATTCTGTATAGATCCTCTAACTGAGAATTTGATTTTTTTCCAATTTCAAATAATATAAAACATCGGTTTCCCACTGACTTGTCAGAGGAGAGTTAGGATTCTTCCAATTTAACAAAATAAGTCTGTGTGCCAAAAGTGTAGTGAATGCAATCACCGTTTTCTTGTCCTTCTCCACTTCAAGTCCGTCTGGAAGAACACCAAACACAGCTGTTAATGGGTTAGGAGGGATTGTGACCCCAAGGCTGTCTGAAAGGCACTTAAACATTTTGGTCCAAAATGATGTTAGTTTAGTGCAGGCCCAAAACATGTGACCCAGTGAGGCAGGAGCTTGGTTGCAGCATTCGTAGGTTCTTGCCCTGGAAACATTTTGGACAGTTTTAAGTGAGACAGATGAGCTCGATATATAATTTTTAGTTGAATAATTCTATGCTTTGCGCATATGGAGCTTGAGTGAATTCTCTGCTTTGCTACCTTCCACTCCTTTTCTGATATATTAAGAGATCTTCTTCCCAATGTCCTCTTGGGTCTTTGAAAGGTAGGGACTCTAATAAGATTTTATATAATGCGGAAATGGTGTTTAATTCCTCGAAATTGAGCAGTATTTTTTCCAGCATGGTGGAGGGTACGAGGCGAGGAAAATCGGGCAGTTTCTGTTTAACAAAATTTCTAATTTGAAGATAGTGAAAAATGTGTAGCTGGGAGGTTGAATTTGGAACGTAATTGTTCAAAAGATGCAAATATGTTGTCTATATAAAGATCTCTGAACATTTTAATCCCAAAACTTTTCCAGATATTAAAAACTGGATATGTTTGCGAGGGTTGAAAGAGGTGGTTCTCTTGCAGGGGTGCCACGGATAAAAGATTTTCCATCTTAAAATGCTTTCTAAGTCGGTTCCATATTCTGAGTGAGTAAAGCACAATTGGGTTATTAGTATATTTGCGATAACTTGCATTTATTGGAGCGTAGAGCAGGGAGTATAAAGAAGTACTACAGGATTTTACTTCTGTTGTGAGCCAAGCCTGTGTATGTTCATTTTTTTGTGTCCAGGTTTTTATGGCTTGTATGTCTGCTGCCTAGTAATAAAACTGAAAATTAGGTAAAGCCATGCCACCTTCTGCCTGAGGTCTTTGTAGGGTCGCTCTTCGGATACGTCGGTGTTTTGAGTTCCAAATGAATGAGGTTATTGTTGAATTTAATTGCTTAAAAAATGATTTATTGATATGTATTGGAATGTTTTGAAATAAAGAATGTTTAGGAAGGATATTCATCTTAACAACGTTAATTCTTCTGGCTAGAGTTAGATGAAGGGTTGACCATCTATGCAAGTCTTGCTTAAATTTTTCCATACAGACGGCAAAATTTTGTTGATAAAGAGCTTTATGTGTTTTATGTTTACTTGTGATATTTACCCCCAGGTATTTAAACTGATCTGCTATGGTAAAAGGTAGGGTGTCCAATCTAATATTATATGCTTGTGAATTCACTGGAAAGAGTATACTTTTATTCAGATTAATTCTAAGACCGGATATCTTTTGAAATTCTGTTATTTTAAATTGTTTTAATTTTACATTTTATAGGGTATTAAAAGTTTACAAGGGCATTACATTGAGTGTGGCAGCAACTACAGTCTTTCTTACTTAATGAGTGATTTTAGGCCCAGCCACATTTCTCACCCACTTACTCTCCATGAAATGTACAAAAGGGACCTATTCTTTAATTTTTTGTTCCATATATTTCTCATACAGATTTTGGGGAAATTTATTTTGGGAATTTTTAATTTTGAGGTAAGCTAAATCAGTTTTTATTCTTATATAGCACTCTTCACTGAATACAGTCTCAAAGATTTTACACAGATTTGCACACCTACTGTATTATACTCATGTATAATTCGGGTCTTGAACCCCGAAAAATCGATCATAACATCAGACCCTGACTTATACGCCTGTTCAAAAATGTGACACTTCATTTTTTTATTTTTTATTTTTTTTTAACATATTCTTGCCTCCTCCAATCTTGCATCAGTTTCTCAGATGCATCGAATTTTGCCACAGCAGCGCAGTTACCAACTTCTTTCGCTACTTCAATGATGTTTAATTTAAAACCAGCTTCATTTTTTCTTCTGATCGTACACTCCATCCTAGATAAGGGATGCTGTAGGGGTGTGAGATACAAAAAACACAATTCAGTGTTCGGGCACAATAGAGGGAGAGAGAGAGAGAGAGAGAGAGAGGTTAGGAGCTTGTGCTGATACAGCACATTGCCGCACCCACATAGAAAAAAAAGGCAGTGTGCTCCGTGGTTACTCTCTCAGGTGGGCATTAGCATATCATAATCCCTTGTACCAATAGCGTAAGTTTTCCACATTCGACGTATACAACCGACATTATAAAATGCCAGAAATTATACTATAAAATTAAGTCCCAACTTATCCATGGGTAACGTAAAATAAGAAAATATATTTGCACAAGTGGGACTTGATGAATCTTTTTTTTTATTTTATCTTGTCTTAGTGTTTATAAACTAAGCAAGCAAATACATATGGTTCAGTATAAGCTAATGAAATATCAAGCATTTTTAAGTATTATTAGAAAAATGTATGCAATAGTTTAATAAATCATAACATTTTTGAGTGTACTGTATGGTGTGTTGTGCGTAAGTGTACATGTGTCAATATTTATACTGTTTGCCTGTGTGTGTGTTAGGGAAAACCTAGGGATTCATAGTACCAATGCACACAGTCACTGGAAACTTATGGTATATGTGTTTTTTCTTTTTAAGATAAAAATATATATAACAAGAAATACATTTTTTTTATTATTTTACCTAGTTTTGGACATGCATGCAGTCAGTACATATGAAATTATAATAAATTCTTGTCTGTTTAGAGTTTCAGTATTTTAATACTCATATAAACCTGTTCTCCTTAGTTTTTGTTATTAGGTTTGAGGATTTTGTTTTGTTTAAGAAAGTGCATATTTTATGCATGGTTATTTTATTTTTCTATTTTCTTTTATGTTGCAGATTTCATACATTTGTGGTGAGAATTACTGTATTTTATGTTTAACTTGTACACATTTCTCTAACTGACTTGTTTAATTAAAATATACATGTGCAGAAATTATGAATACTAAACAAATGTGTGTGAAGAGAGGCAAGTATAATACAATCCAAACTTGGAAAAAACTGGAAGGTATGACAAATGCAAATAAAAACAGAAAGCACTGATTATTAAATTATAGGAAATGATCCTTGACCTGAAAACAATGTAACAGACAATTATTTGATTTTACAAATAATGAGTTTTATTTTGTTTTCAAAAATAAATGTTGATACTTACAATGCATTAAAAAATGTTTGGACAGTTAAAGAATTTACTACTTTGTAGCATTTCCTTTCCTTTTCACAACACTTAACAAATGCATAGGTACTGAAAACACCAGTTTGTTGAGTGTTTCAAGTATAATGCTTTCCTATTCTTCATTCAGATAGGTGTTAAGTTGTGCAACAGCATGGGGTCTTCATTGTCACATTTATTTGTTTCAAAATGTACCACAAATTCTCAGTTGGAGACAGGTCAGGTGCAGACATGTCAGTCAAGCACTGGGCACTCTCTTCCCGTGCAGCCAATCCTTTGTAATGCATGGAGAATATGGTTTTGCATTATCTTGCATTGTTGTGAAATAGGCACGGATGTCCATTGAAGAGGTAAAATCTTAAAGATAGCATATGTTGCTCCAAAATCTTCATATACTTTTCACCATTAATGATGCCTTCAAAGATGTGCAAATTATCCTTGCCCAAGGCACTGACACAATCCCATACCATCACAGATGCTGGCTTCAGGACTTGCAGCTGATGAAAGTCTGGATGGTCCTTTTCTTCTTTATTCAGAGTACACTATGTGCATTTCTTCCAAGAAAACACACAAAATATAGATTCTTCTGACCAAAATATATGGCTCCAGGGTGTTGCACTTGCTCTAAAAGGACTTTACTGGATGCAGCATTTGTGCCAAAGCATGAGTACAAAATTAGTTGAACATCAACTGTTTCTCCTCATATCTTTGTTTTCTTTTCGTAACTTGTTATTGGTCCCAAATTGCCCCGTCCCATCTTTTGATTGGAATATGTTGCAGGCCATCAATGATGAAGATGGATGTATGTTTATGAAAAAAGTTGACCAGACTAAATATTAAATATCTTGTCTTTATACTGTTTGTGGTGTTAATACAAGTCAAAGTGAATTCCGAGATCACTGCTTTTGTTTTAATTTGTATTTTCCATACTATCACAACTTTTTCCATGTTGTGTTTGTAGATTATGGTATTAACAGAGGGTAGAGGTTTCTGATTTTTTTATAATTATTATTTTGTTGTCCATTAATGTTTGAGAAAACTGATGATTTTACTCAGTAGTTGTCATATAAGTCATTACTTAAAAGGTTGAGGAGACAAAAACAGTATGGCATTGTTTCCACCTAACTCCTGATCACAAGGTGATCTTCATGGAGAAATTGTCTAGCATATATGGGCATCTCCTTTGGACCAACATCAAGCAATTGTGCAGTTTGGACCATATGTGTATATAATGTTTCATGACTGAAATTTGTCCACTATGTTTAGCTTACAAATTTTGTCACTACCAGTCATTTACACATTTAGAATTTGTTTGGAATAAAACACAGACAAAAAAGAAAAAGCACAGACAGAGTGAAAAAAATTACACTCATGGTGCTTGGGCTAGCTGGGGCATACCATGCAGATGAATCAAGTGCAAAGCAGTAAGTTAAATCTACTATTGTTATGTTACCAAGGTCATAGAATAGAAGCTCAAATGAGCACTTATGGAAAATAAGGTGTTGAAAAAAATGTATGTGTAGTAACACGCACAAAGTCCTCCATAGAAGCCTTTCTTTGAGAAGAAGCATGTTATACCTTTGCCTTTGTCTAGAAAACAAAAATGTAAATCTCCATGTAAATGTCCTAGTAACTTTACAATTCACATTTGAATACAAAACCAAAGGTGAAAATAACATTCTCAAACCTACTCAATCTAATTCAAGGTTGCATTAGGCAGAACTTTTTCCTTGTAGCTCTGGGCACTTCAATTGCAGACCCAGTGGATTCATTAGTACATTTCTGTTCCCTGATTTTTATTTTGTTCTTATTTAATTTTTAAAAACTTTTATTTTTCAAAAGTTTAGATTTTTTAATCTTGGCCGTCTAAGTAAGTAGTCATTGTCTTTCCAGGTAATGAAGGAAGTCCAGAGTGCACTAAACACTGCAGCTGCTGATGACAGCAAACTAGTATTACTAAGCGCTGTGGGCAGTGTCTTTTGCTGTGGTCTTGATTTTATTTATTTTATTCGTCGATTGACTGATGATCGGAAGAGAGAAAGCACTAAAATGGCAGAAACAATAAGGTAGGTTTGTGTGTTTAAAAGAAGTGCCAGCCAATTTATAATCAAAATATTTAATTGTAAAAAAACAACGTGCATGTAAATTTTATTTATAATTATCTACTCATATCATAAAATACTGTATGTTACTGAATCAAATTTGAATAATTATAATTTATTACTGACAGTTTAATTTCTTGACTATAGCTAGTGGTAAACTGCAAAACACATTATTTTGTGTAACTCTGAACATTTTTAGTATACATATTATTGTACAAATACACTTTTATGTATTTTATTTATCTATCTGCTTACTTTTTTATATTTACTATACTCTGTATTGTAACAGAATACTGCTGCAGGGGCTTTGAAAGATTATTGATCTGAATCATTTTTGTTAAGTACTGTATTTGTGCACAATTTTATTTTTTTTTATTTAAATATGGGGATGCATTAGCATTTTAAACTAAAGTGCCCTTGACGTTTGAGGGGGTACCCAAAAATTCCTTTAATTGGTCAATGGCATGAGAGTAGGGTGTAGTTATTGACTATTCCACTAGGTATCATATGCCCAATCTTGTTAATCAGTACTTCATGTGGCATTGTGCTCATTTGATTGAGTGCTTATTCTGTAACATTTTGGATCACTTAGGCGATTTTTTTTTTTTTTTGCACGTTTCAGATGATATTGAACATAAAGACAATGATTATCACATTTTGTGATATTGAAAGACTTGTAAACAGTTTATTCCCAGCAACATTACACTACTGAGGCTTCTGTGAGAAAGCATCAGGGAAAAAAGTCTGGAGCAGTGGCAAACACAAACATTTTGCACCATGGCAGCACACCTGCACACACCGTTGCATCATGGCAGTGCACCTGCACATGCTGCGTTATTAGTCTGAGTTTTTGAACAAAAACCATGTGGTTGTTTCCTTGCATCCCTGACTCCCCCCACCCCCAAATTTGCCAGATCTCACTCCCTGTGAGATCTTTTTGTTCCCAAAATGAAATTGAGACTGATGGGAAGCTAAGTTGCTACTATGGAAGAAATGTGGGGGAAAAATCATAGGGGTCTCTAGACATGATACAAAAAGATGAGTACAGGAAACATTTCTGGGAATGGAAGAAACACAGGGTCCAAGTGTATTGCATCTCAAGGGTTACTAAAATGGAATTGCTTTGTTTAGTAATTTTTTTTATTTAAACAATTCTGGGTCCCCTCTCATATTTTAGTTATTTGTAAAACATTTTAAAAAGTATTGTAATACAAAGGGTTAGGGAATAATATTCCTTAACCTCATTCTGACAGTCTCCAGAAAGTAACTGTATGGATCAAACAAAAACAGTATTCTAAATAAGTGGCGCTAGTCCCATCTTTTCCCATTGATCAAAATTATTAGTACCACAAAAGGTTCTAATGATCCATTATGATAGCTGTTTTTAATTGAACTTGTTCTACATTACAATATTATTTTTTTCCTCTTAAAGTACTTTGCAGTTCCATATTTTTTCAATAAATGTTACAAATAAGCATTATGTTCCTTGTTCACAT
The DNA here is from genome assembly GCF_900747795.2 of Erpetoichthys calabaricus. Lineage (NCBI taxonomy): Eukaryota > Metazoa > Chordata > Cladistia > Polypteriformes > Polypteridae > Erpetoichthys > Erpetoichthys calabaricus. The sequence continues at coordinate 137,987,944 of NC_041399.2, forward strand.
GCTATTGCTTTTTTAATGAAAGGAACTGCCATTCAGTGTCACATAATATTATAGATTATTGATATACACTGCTCAAAAAAATTAAGGAAACGCTTATCACACATCAGATCTCGATGAACAAAATATTCAAGTGGAAAATCTTTACTGAGTAATTCTATGTATTTCATTGAGAAGACAATGATGTAACAACAGTCAAAATCACCAGCCCATTGTGGGCTGGATTCAACATCACACCTAAAATCATAGTCAAAAACAGGAATCACAGGCTGATGCAACTTGTGTGAATTTCATCATGGCAACTCATAATATGACTCAGTAGTGTGTATGGCCCCCACGGCCCTGTATGCATTCCTGACAACCTCTGGTCATGCTCCAGATGAAACAGTAGATGGTGTCCTGGGGGATCCTCTCCCACACCTGGATCAAGACAACAGTGAGTTCCTGGAAAGTCTGTGGCACTACTTGTTGGCGTCAGATGCACTGATACATAATGTCCAAGAGATTCTCAATTGGATTCAGGTCTGGGGAAACATACAAGTCAGTCAGTGGCATCAATGCCTTCATCTTCCAGGATCTGCCTACACACTGACCAGATAAGGCTGGGCATTATCCTGAACCAGGAGGAACCCAGGGCCCACTGCACCAGTGTAATGGGTCTGAGGATTTCATCCTGGTAAATAACAGCAGTCAGTGTATATGGTTTCCTAGCACGTGTAGGTCTGTGCGACCCTCCAAGAATATGAATCCTCAGAGCATCACTAACCCACCGCCAAACCGGCCATGCTGTGGATGATGATGCAGGCTGCATAATGTCCACCGTGGCATCTCCAGACTTTTTCACATCTGTCACATGTGCTCAATGTGAACATTCTGTCATCTGTGAAGAGAATGGGGCACCAATGGCAGAGCTGCCAAGCTACCAATTGTGGTATTCCCTGGCAAATGCCAATTGAATTACACAGTGATGGGCTGTGAGTGCAGGTCCCGCTAGAGGATGTCAGGCCCTCATGCCACCCTCATGATGTCCGTTTCTGACAGTTCGGTCAGACAAATGCACACCAGTAGCCAGATGAAGGTCATTTTGTAAGGCTCTGGTAGTGCTCCTCCTGTTTCAAGGAGATGATTCCTGTCCTTCTGCTGGGCTGATGTCCTTCTATGGCCCTGTCCAGCTCTACTCATGTAATGGCCCATCTCCTAGTTTCTCCTACATGCTCTTGAGACTGTGCTGGGAGATGCAGCAAACCTTCTTGGAACAGGATTTATGGATGTGCCATTCCGGAGGAGCTGGACTACCTGTGTTACCTGAATCGGCTGCAGGTACCTCCTCATGCTACCAGTAGTGACAAGGACACTAGCAAAACACAAAGCTAGAGAAGAATCAGTCAATAAAGATAAGGAGAGAGAAATTGTCTGTGACCACCACCTGTAAAACCATTCCCTTTTTTGAGGTTTGTCTTGCTGTTTCCTCCCCAGTGCACCTTTGTCACTTTCGTTTGTACCGATGCATGTGAACATAATTCACAATTGCTTATGCTTCCTAACTGGATAGACTGATATCACTGAAGCTTAATTGACTTAGTTTTAGACTGTGATGATTAAGTTTTCCCTTTATTTTTTAGCAGTGTATATTGCTAAGAATTTTATTGACTCTAGCTTCTCTAAATGTTGCTAATAAAAGGGGGGCTATATTAATTGAGAATTTTTTATACAATTCAGCAGGGTAGTCATCCAGGCCTGCTGCTATTCCACTCTGAAGTTAGCTTATAGCATCTAGTAATTCCGATAGTGCCAGAGGATTATCCAATTCCTCTGCCCTCAAAGTATCTAGTTGTGGTATCTGTAAGACATCCAGAAATGCATTAGGTTGTGTCTTGTCTTCTTTAAACTCAGTAGAATATAAGGACTTAAAGTAGTCCTTAAATGTTTGAATTATATTTTTATGGTCAATGATTATGTCTCTGTCTGTGTTGGTTATTTCTGGTATTGCATTACGAACTTTCTGCTTGTGGATTTGTTGAGCTAAGATCTTATTAGCTTTCTCTCCATGTTAATAGTAATGATGTCTTAATTTAAAAATGAGTTGTTCTCTTTCTTTAGTTGTCAAGAGGTTCAGTTCTGAATTTAGAGCCCGTCTTTTCCTATGAAGTGCCTCATTTAGAAACCTGTCATGTTCTTGATCTTTTCTGGTAATTTCATTGATTAGCTCTGATACCTTCTTGGTTTCCAATTTACTTCTTTGGGAAAGATATGACATAATCTGTCCTCTTAAGAAAGCCTTCAGAGTTTCCCAGAGTATTCCTGCAGAAACCTCTGAGAATGTATTTGTCTCTAAAAAAAATAATCGATTTGCTTGGATGAAAATTCTGTACAGGTCTCGTCTGCTAATAAAAGTGGGTTAAGACGCCATGTGCGAGAAGAGTATGTGAGGCATAATGATTTTAGCTCCAAGATCAAAAGGGCGTGGTTGCAGAAAACAATAACGTTGTACTTATAAGATTTAATCGTAGGCAAGAAATTGTTACCTATAAAGAAATAATCAGTTCTTGAGTAACACTGATGCACTGGTGAGTAGAAGGAATATGCTCTTCAGTTTGGGTTTAAAAACCTGCAGGGGTCTGATAAGTTCTGATCAGTTACAAATTGTGTAATTGTCTTTGCAGGGTTAGATGTTATCGTCCCTGTTGCAGGAGACCTATTTAGGTCTGTATTTAAAACACATTTAAAAGTCCCCAACCATTATAATTTTATGAGTGTTCACGTTGGGAATGGATGCAAATACGTTTTAGATGAAGTCCCTATTATCCACATTGGGTGCATAGAAATTTATCAAAATCACTTTACAGTTAAATAAATTACCCATGATGATCACATATCTCCCTTCAGGATCAGATACTACATCTGATACTACAAATGAGATTGTTCTATGTATAGGAATTCCCACACCTCTAGTTTTCTTTCTAAAGCTGGAATGGAATATTTGGCCAGTCCAATCACTGTGCAGCTGAAACTGATCCTTGCTTAACACTAGAATTACCAAAGCCTACGAAAAAACTCATAAATCCTGCCCACCTTAAATCCCTTTGCACGTCTCTGTCAAGAGTCTTTTGTCTTGTAAATGTGTCGATCAAGACAAGCACCCTGCTATACCATCCCCCCGCTGCCGCAGAAAGGGCAAGAAGCTCTCCCATTTCAAGCCTTGATTATCTTGGATTGGAGTTTTAGAGGGGAAATAATAGATCGTTATTTGGAACATATGCATTTTATGTGTGTTCTGTGTCTACAACAATCTATGTAAACACATCGTTAAAACAGAAACATTTTTCATGTTTTAGTAATAAATGACAAAATGTAGACATAAAGTGTATAATGTGTGAAGGCTGAAGTCCAAATATAAAATAAACACTTTCACAAAAGGTACAAGAGTAAAACGACAGCTTCTGTGGTGCAGTGGCAAGAACTGCTGATTTATAATCAAGAGTAGTGAGCTGCTCTTTTTGTTAATATTATACAATAAAAACATATATTTGATTTGTGTCTATAACAGCCGGTGTAAATTTATAGTACTTGTAAAAGTTAGCTTTTTTTTTTTTTCACTTTTGGTATCTCATTGTCACTTGAGTTTTTTTTTATTCAGTTTTATTGAGTGTTCCTGCTCACGCTGAATTAGTAGGGTGCATGATGTCAAAGCCACACTGACATAGGTATATATGATATTTGGAATAATTCATTTTATGACCTGTTTAGTACATTTTGGAAAACATTGTGGCACTGATGCAACATTATTCATATTCATTCACATACCTTCTTGTAGTTGTAATCAGTGTCCGCATTTTTTTTTCCCCCCCAATCTCCAAGTCTCCACATTTTGGTACATGGTGATGTTTCTTTTGTACTCCAGGACATGCAGAAGAGAGAATAGTACAGAGAGGTCAGTTCCACGCTGTATGCAATCATCAAATTCAAATGTTAACAGTTCCCACACACCCAAGCACCATCCCTTCCTACATTTACGACATGTGTACATGTTGCAGTGTACACACTTCACTCTATGCTGTGTTCCTATTACATTGAAGGAGCACCTGACACTGACTGAGTTTGCTTTCCTGGGAGAAGCAGCTGTCTTGGAACGGAAGCTTGTCGATGTTGCATCCTCTTTTTCTTTTTCCGTCACCTTTTCTTGTAAGAAGCGATGACTTAAGGTCCTCTGCAAACTGAGCAAAGAACACTCTTCTTTTATCAGTGGACCCATGCATGCCTTGTACAGTACATGTGCGTTGATCGCCGCCAGTTCAAGCATATTGTAGCACACAGCATCTGGCCACCTGCGTGTTTCTGCTTGCAATGAATAAGCTCACGCCTTCTGGTGCATGATGTCAGCGCAGTACAGGGGAAAAAAAGAAAGAGACAAATAAATGTGACATTTTGAAGAAATCATCATAGTACCAATCAGAAAACATCATCGCACTAATGCAATATTTTTTGAAAACGAACAGCATCAGATCAGGTGTAAATTTATGCTGACACTGTTAGTTAGGGTCAGATCAGGGGTTTGGGAGTGGCTGTTCGTGAACGTGACTGAGAGAATAAAACTGAAAAAAAGCTGACTTTTACAACTACCATAAATTTATACCCAATCTGACGCTGTTCATTTTCAAATAATATTGCATTAGTGCGATGATGTTTTCTGATACTATTCAGGTCATAAAATGATTTCTTCAAAAAAAGGAGAGGTGCAAAGAGATTTAAGGTGGGCCGGAATTACACGGTTTTTTTTGTAGGCTTTGGTAATTCTAGTGTTAATAAGTGGGTCTCCTGTAAAAATACTATTTTAGCGTTTAGACCTGTTAGTTGAGTGAATACTCTTTCTCTTTAATTCGTGATTCAGACCTTTAACATTCCAGCTCACAAAGTTAACTGTCCGGTCATGGAGAAATTGCTTCTGAACTTTTGTCATTTTGTAGTCTTAACTTGAGATAAGAAAACTTTGACCTTAATTTCCAATTTTCCCAGGAGTTATTGCCATTAAGCCTATTGTTAAGTTGTCACTTGTAAATCTAAGGATTAAAAGGATAGATTAGAGATAGCTTGCTTTCTTTCTCCCAGTTCCCCGGTCCCCCCATTTTGCCTCCCCACTTGAGGCTAGACCACACAAAGTCCTAGTCCTCTGACATACCTAGAGACAGAGCACGTCCAAAACAAAACAAGCTCCTTAGCAGCAGCGTATAAGGATTAAAATAGAGATATCTATTAATAATCTTAAACAGTCTTGAGAGAGTAAACCCAGGTAATTATGTTAAACTGTAGCCCTGGATAAGCATAGTAAGCCCTAATACAATAAACCAAGGGTATGATGTTAAACAGTCTCCTAAAAAAAAATAAAAAAAAATTTACACATACATACATATATGCATATAATTGTAATTAAAATTAAACAGAAGTTTGGCCGAGGAGGAAATAGGATGTATAATTAGGGTACGGAGTATCATTGCAAGTGGTTCAAACCGACGGTAAGATCTTTTTTGCCACGCCAGGACAGAATGTAACTCGCAAACGTATTTCAAAAAGTGTTTGGGTCACTTTTTTTTTTGCTCTTTTGCTGCTTCCTCCGTAGAAGTAAAAATTTAGAGCTCTAGGTTTAGAGGTATTTGATCCCCATATGCGGTAAGCGGCTTCTATCTCTGTGTCTGATTTGAAGTCTTCTCCAATTATTTTAGAGAACAGTTCAGCTGCGAATTTCACTGGGTTTGGACTTTCACGATTCTCAGGGAGACCCTCGATTCTAATATTATTCCTTCTGCATCCATCTTCCAGTGCAGCAAGTCTGTCTCCGAGTACTTTGCAATCGGAATTTGCAGCCATTGCTTTTCCGTCAGCCGTAAATGCCAGTTGTTCAGCTATTTCAATTCGAGTCGTGAACGTTTGCTTCATGTCTTCCAACTGAGCGCCAAGTGCTCTCAATTTATTCTCAAACTTAGAACATTTTCCTCTATTTGTTCCTCATACCTTTAAAGGTTGCCATAAAGTGATTATTTAAATGTTTTACCTGGTCCTGAAGCACCTTCTCGTTTGTCTTGTGTATGTCCTTTTTTCTTTCCTTATTTAATTTATTTCTTACTTTATATCTTTCTTTAAATCATTCTTGAGTTCCTTTATGTCTTGAGTGGTGGTGGTGGCCATTGCAGCAATCATTACCTTCAGTTCGGACAGATTGTTTCTGCCTTCTCCATGCTCCACGGGTGAAGTGGCAAGCTCAGTTAAAGTCGATGTTCCCGGCTCACGAGGAGTAGTTGATAACGTGGAAAGTAAGGCCATTTTTAGTTTCAGTTGATCTCATGTAATCAACAAGCTATCCTGACCCGACTCGCTTGCACCTTCGCTGCCACTTTTGCTCTCGGCTGGAGTCAATGCAGCAGTATCAGGTCTCGGGAAATCTGTGCTTTCGCCTATCTGTTCCAGGTCAGTCTTTGAAATTCCATACCTTGAGCTTGGACTTGATGCCTGTCTAGGCTTGGATGAAGCTTTAGCTCTCTTTTCCATTTTTTTCTGAGCCCTGTTCCTGCCGATCATGTTTATATATACTTGCACATACTGTAATCGAACAACCTTGGGTTGAGTAAAAACAGAATACCTCTGGATTGTAATAAATAAGAGAAAAAATACCACTGCTAACAGAGTTCCTCTTCAGACGTCCATCTCCAGTAATGGACGAGACCCGTTTCCTGTCATCAGCAAATTTGACGATGGAGTTGGAGGGGTGTAAAGTACGTAGAAAAGAGGATTGAGAACACAGCCTTGTGGAGCTCCTGTATTGAGTGTGATGATGCTGGTGGCACAACTACTGACTCTCGCCACCTGTGGTCTACCAGTGAGGAAGTTGAAAACAGCATTGAACATGTCCTGTAGCGTGGCTTCTGATTTTGCAGACCAGGGCTCTACCTTCCTCTATATTGCATTACTCTTTCTTTTTTTGAATAAAAAACTCCACATTTCACTGGCCAACATTTATTATTAAATCCTAAACCCAAGAACATTCATAGAACTGATCAGAGAAACAAACAAATGTCATCATATTCTTGTGTTTTATCAATATTGTAGCTAACCTAGGTCAGAACCTGAGAGGAGCATACTTCACAGGTGGCCAAGAGCTGTTTCTGGAGGTGGAATATCAGGAACCAAATTTCATCATATTCTTGTGTTTTATCAATGCTGTAGCTAACCTAGGTCATAACATGAGAGGAAGCCGAGAACTTTCTAAGTGGGCAGAATACCTGGAGAAGCCAGCTATAAAAAGCAGTTCCCTGAGCAGTGCAGGGGGATGCCGACATAGCACTAGAGATCCCTGAGATCATGTCTTGTGGCCAACTGATAAAGCACATTGATTTCTTGCCTTCCACCTAGTGCACCTGTGATAACCAGTAGTTTCCTATGACCCAGAACTGGGAGGATTAAATGTATCCCTCGGCACGTACAAGATAATGCATATAACTTTTAGTTAGTTATTTTGACTTGTCGCATCCACAGTGTTGATGTGGTGACACTCCACAGCCTACATGCATGCTGGGTTTTCCAAAGTGGGGTATTTTGAGGAGAGTTAGTGTAGGTTACATGGGTGTCAGAATGATAAACAAAGGTCAGAATATAAGCAGCAGGTTATCAAAGCGCAGGGTAGATATGCAAACATACATCTCTTCATCATGTAGGTCACCCATTCACAAGAATATTATACTCGCCTTCCATTTATTGCTTATGGTTAACACTCCACATTCCCTTTTTCTCTTAAAGCCAGCATTAACAGGCGCAAATCTTTTTCCATCAGCATTTTGTCTAACTTCCTGTGCTGTGATATTGTTAGGTATGTGACATTCACCAAACACCTGCTGACTAGAAGAATATCAACGTGCTGATCGAATGGGCTGCCACAAGCATTGTTTTGATCGCTGACCTTGCACAAGCTTCATGCAGGAAACATAAACCAAGCTTTACTCTAACAACAGCAGGCAGACACCGTCATCCCGTTTTTCATGAGTAACTGCCACACACTCAATGCCACTTGCCTGATCACTGCAATTCGGGTTGTTTTCTCTGCACTGCATCAAGCAATCACTTGAGCACTTTAAGGTAAAAACCATTGCCTGGCTCAAAGCTGCTTCTTTGAAAGGCTCTCGAAGCATTGTAACAGCTTCTGCCGCTGTTTTCCCCAAAAGGAAACATAACTTGAACAGAAAAATGAACAGAAAAAGACAATTAAATCATTAATTGTGATTATTTGTATGACAATTAATCATCAACTAAAATTTTGTGATCATGACAGCAGTAGCTCTGAGTTCTTTAGACAGAATTTCCTAGTGTTTCAATATTTTCCGTTTTTTCCTCTTGCTTTTGTGAATATTTTTGTGATGTTAGTCTTATATAGTGTGAAAGAAACAACCGGACACACAACAAAGGTTTGGGGCAGCCACCCGTATAGTTTCCTTAGCTGCAAAAGGCTTTAAAGTAGAGTACAATGTGTACTGGTTAGAGTCCAAAACAGAACTGTTTAAGAATGGAGGATGAGAGGTTTTTTATAGCTGGATCACAGGAAGTGACGTCCTCGGGGCGGGCAAGGAAGGATTTCTCGTGTTTGGTCTGCAGAGAGAAAAGAAAGAGGTTCTGTGCACCCCTCCGCCCCCTGGCCTGGCGTGGAATTGTCGTTTCCTGGTCCCTTTGGTTGACTCCCAAGCGCACGTTTGTGACAATAGAAAGTCAGTAATTTCAATGTGCATCTTTTTAGTAATATTTAAAAGGAACGTTTACACGTGAATATTATAGTCATGGAGGACTTTAACTACTGAATATTAAACATACTAACCTTCCAAATGGCAGAGTACATGAGCAGAATTTATTACATATAATCAGTAACTGTTTTTATCACAGTATGTTAAAGCACTAAAGTGCTGTCTAGATTTAGTATTTTGTAATTATTAGGTCAGAACTGAATGTGAAGAAGTGACTGAACCACTAGGGCCAAGTGACCATAATAATATTCAATTCTCATTGTTTTGGAAGAGCTCAAATGCAAAGACCTAAACTGTTAAGTTTAGAGAGATCATTTTGAACAGATGTAGCAAAGTCTAAGGTGGATGGACTGGGGGGATTAGTGGAACAGGTTTAAAAATATTTTACATATAATGCAGAACAGATACATCCCAAAATTTTTAATTAGTAGGAAATTAAACAAAATACCTCTTTCAGTGGGCTGAAAAAATAAACTGCCAAGAAAAAAACCCAGCTGTATAATGTAAATAAGACTAACTCCAATGCGAATCGCAGGGCATGTGAGAAGATGAGGGAAACCATTAAGAAGGGTATTTGAGATTGGGGGGTCTGAAAGGCAGTTAGAGAGGAATATAGGAGATAAGGCTAAAGATGAACCAGTGAGACTGTTTCAGTGTGTTAGTAGTTAAAGAACAGTCAAGGAGGAGGTTAAATGTATCATAATTAGTAAAGAAAAATTAAAATATGCAGACAGTGAATTAGCAAACGCTGTAAACTTTACATGTGAAGAAGTAGACAACCACCCAGTGGTATCAGGGACTACTCTAGAGTAATTTAGAAATTGTACAGGAAGGTGTAATTCTTATATTAAACAGATTGCCAAGACCAGATATATTTATCCACATGGATTAAGTTACTAATTAGTATGATAGACAGTAGGACTTTTTGGAGCCTTCAAAACTAGACTTGATATTATTTTGGAAGAATTAAGTGATAGACTGGCTTTGTTTGACTAAATGACCTTTTCTTGTCTAAATTGTTCTAAGGTTTTAATTTCTAAAACAGTAACAAATCGTCTTCCCTTCAGTCTTACTTTTAATTTTGGGAATATATTGAAGTCACATGATTAAGATCTGATGAAGTTGGGGAGTGCAAAGCACCAAGCACATTGTTTTTGGTCAAAAACGCTTTTGACTGACAATGCAATATGTGCAGGTGAGCTGCCACCATGCAAAACACAACTTTGTGTGTGACACTGTTTGGCACACTTTTTTCCTGATCCTTTCCTGCACATGCTTCAGCATTTCAGTGTAAAGTCGCTGATTAACAGTCTGTTCATGGAGAAATACTTCATTAACAAGTCCTTTAATGCAGAAGAACACAATCATCGTCTTAATTTTTGGTATGACCTGATGTGCTTTTTTTCAGCTTGAAGATAAATAATCTCTGAAGCCATGCACAAGATTGTCAGAATAATTGTCAGAAATACACATCTTAATCAACAAGACTTTAGGCATATGATACTTAGCAGCAGAGTTGATAACTTCGCCCTACTTCTATGCTATTGACCAATTCTGGGAATTTCTGAGTTCCCTCCTCATATATTTCTGACAGATCAATGTATGCGTATTCTTTGTTTCCTGTGAGATTTTTCTTACGGTTATAGAATTTGCTCCTACAACTTTGTTTCCCTTTGTATCATGTACAGTAATGGCAGAAATTATCAGCATCCCTGGAATTTTCCCAGAAAATGCACCATTTCTCCCAGAAAATTGTTGCAGTTACAAATATTTTGGTATACACATGTTTATTTCCTTTATGTGCATTGGAGCAACACAAAAAAACAGAAAAAAAGCCAAATCTGACATCATTTCACACAAAACTCAAACCGGACAAAATTATTGTCACCCTCAACTTAATATTTGGTTGCACACCCTTTAGAAAAAATAACTGAAATCAAGTGCTTCCTATAACCATTAACAAGCTTGTTACACCTCTCAACTGGAATTTCCGACCACTCTTTTTTTGCAAACTGCTCAATGTCTTTCAGATTTGAAAGGCGCCTTCTCCCAACAGCAATTTTGAGATCTTTCCATAAGTGTTTGTGGTATAGCGGGTCCACAGCTCTCAGCTAAGGGAAGTTTTTAGATAAATAAGTAACAACGCTCACGGCTTAGTGAGGGGGCGTGGTGATAGTGGCTGTAGCGGGTCTCAGGGCGATCTGCGGTGTGGGCGTTTCTCACCTAAGTGCACAGGTGAAAGACTGCCCACATCCATGATTGTTCCTGGGGCTGCTAATTTGTTGCAGCTGCTATGCCCTCTCGACATATATAGATGCGCAAGTCGGGTTAAGGAGATGAAAGAGTAGAACAAGAGAGGAAAGAAAGACTGAGGTTGCTGGAGAGCACGGAGCAGGAGCGAGAGAGAGAGAGCTGGTGCAGGTGAGCGAGCGAGCAAGTGAATGCTCGCAGGCAGCTGTACGGAAGCCTGGGTGTTAGGCTGACACCCAGGAGTTGTAGTAGTGGTCGCTCCCGCTGAATGATCGAGTAGCGGAAGTGACCAGTGAAGGTTAATTAGCCGTGTAACGCCGGGAAGGCAGCTTACAATATGTGTTGCTTTGGTGCCTACTTTTCAATTGTCTGTTGCTGCACTTTCTCACATATATTGTTAGTGTGTACTGTAGAGAGACAAGTCACCCGTTTGCCATCGTGCCATGCCACTGCCACCAAGTTTTCTGCCTGCATGAAAACCGTATTGTCACCTCTTTTCCTCTTCAGCCTGTCTGGCTTCAACTGTGAAGCCATGTGTATCCTGTTCACCCTCACTGTGCCACAAGCTCCAATTCCTCTGCTCTGTAGCTCCATGAACAATTCTGGGCATATATAAAACTTGTCCAAATGTACACAACATGACCCAAATGTTCATAGCCCTGAAGCAGCTCCAGCACAACCTGACTTGTCAAGGGACAGTTCTCTCTTTGAAAGAAATACTTTCCTGTATATGTAATTACTTTCAGGCAGAAACCAGTGTTTGCTTCTGCCAGTACAAAATCCTTTATGCCATACTTTGTGGGCTTGTCTGGCATATATTTGCAGAAAAAAAGGTGTCCCTTTTATTTTATCATAGATTCATGCACAGACAAATCACAGCCAGGCTGATAAAATTGTTTCTATGTTGGTTCCACAATGTCAAGCAAGGGCTGAACTTTATGCATGGCATTATAGCCTGGCTCAACCCTTGGGATTTGCTTCTGTTTATTACAGAAGTGAATAAAACTTTGCAGCATCACGTACCTATCATCACGCTGCATAACCTGTCCAAAGCCACCAGGGAACAAAGCACGTTTGGACCAATGCTCCCTGAAGTTATATCACCAGTTCTGTACCTATTTGTAATGCCACAGCGCGCTTCATCTCGTCTTTTGTTGTGGGTTTCCACTTTGAAAAACGAGAATGCGATGCAAGCGCAGTACGCGATTCAAAAAATTTCTCTGCCTACCTGTTTGTCTCGTCTGACAGTAGCTGAAAAGCAGCATCAGGAGAGAGCAGCCTGAAGTAGTTCAGCAGCTGGTGATCTGTCGTGTCCAACAGCAAGCCAGTTCGGCTCCCACGGATCAATGTCTGTGTATTCCTCCCACACGAACCTTGCCGTAGATGCAACGGCTGCGCAAATTTGCTCAGCTGGCGCGGCATCGGCTGGTGTCCGATCAGCTGATACCGGCTTCTCACTCTCTTGTTTGATCTCCTGATCACTGTCAATAAAATCCGATTCTGAAAAATCAGAGTCCGACTCTGCGATAATGCGCAAAACATTGTCTGCCGAGTGTTTTCTTTTCTGCACTCGCTTTGCTCCCTTGTGACATGTCGATGCCATCTTGCCATTGCTTACATTTCGCAACTCACGCACACGCAAGGATTAGTTGCCGAGTCAACGAGTTTAGCTTTCCTCCAAGCACAGAGGGAATGCCTGCGACGTGACAGTGAGTTTTGTCGCCATTAACAGCTGATTGTCGCCCTCCATCCCTCGATGTTGACTTTTGTCGACATTCACCCTCAACCCCTTCTGTCGACAAAAGTCGACATCCGCCCTAAAAGAGTTAAAGGACTGTTTCCAGCGTTGTTTAAACCTCGTTTTTAAAAGATTGTTTTTGTATGGATTTTTAAACCTCCACATTTCTTTTAAGGATTATTTATTTCAAGAATTTGACTCACTGCACTTTATTTATTTGAATATTTTGTTTTGATTGTTTAATAAAAGCACTTTTTTACCATCCCCTTGCTATGTTGTTGCCTGTCTAGCTCATCGGTAACATTACCGACGGTGTAGGGTTCAAGGTCTCCCGAACAGCAGATGGGAACATGGAGCCGAACCTGCATCTTCACAGTGTTCAATTGGATTTAGATCCGGACTCATTGCTGGCCACTTCAGAAATCTCCAGCGCTTTGTCTTCAACCATTTCTGGGTGCTTTTAGAGGTATGTTTGGGGTCATTGTCCTGCTGGAACACCCATGACCTCTGACGCAGACCCAGCTTTCTGACACTGGGCCCTACATTGCGCCCCAATATCTTTTGGTAGTCTTCAGATTTCATGATGCCTTGCACACAGTCAAGGCATCCAGAGCCAGAGGCAGCAAAACATCCCCAAAACATCTTAGAACCTCCACCATGTTTGACTGTAGGTACTGTGTTCTTTTCTTCGTAGGCCTCATTCCGTTTTCTGTAAACAGTAGAATGATGAGCTTTACCAAAAAGCTCTACCTTGGTCTCATCTGTCCACAAGACGTTCGCCCAGAAGGATTTTGGCTTCCTCAAGTACATTTTGGGAAACTCCAGTCTGGCTTTTTTATGTTTCTGTGTCAGCAGTGGGGTCCTCCTGGCTCTCCTGCCATAGCGTTTCATTTCGTTCAGATGTCGACGGATAGTTCGAGCTGACACTGTTGCACCCTGAGTCTGCAGAACAGCTTGAATATGTTTTGAAGTTGATTAGGGCTGTTTATCCACCATTCGGACTATCCTTCGTTGCAGTCTTTTATCAATTTTTCTCTTCTGTCCACGTCCAGGGAGATTAGCTACAGTGCCATGTGTTGTGAACTTCTTGATTATTTTGCGCACAGTGGACAAAGGAACATGAAGATCTCTGGAGATGGACTTGTAGCCTTGAGATTGTTGATATTTGTCCACAATTTTTGTTCTCAAGTCCTCAGACAATTCTGTGCTCTTCTTTCTGTTCTCCATGCTTAGTGTGGCACACTCAGACACACAACAGAAAGGTTGAATCAACTTTTCTCCATTTTAACTGGCTTCAGGTGTGATTGCTATATTGCCAGCACCTGTTTCTTGCCACAGGTGAGTTCAAACGAGCATCATATGCTTGAAATAAAACGATTTACCCACAATTTTGAAAAGGTGCAAATAATTTTGTCCGGCCCATTTTTTGTAGTTCTGTGTGAAATTATGTCAGATTTGGCTTTTTTTTCCTCTGTTTTTTTGTGTTGTTCCAATGCACATAAAGGAAATAAAGATGTGTTTACCAAAACATTTGTAATTGCAACAATTTTCTGGGAGAAATGGTGCATTTTCTGGGAAAATTCCAGGGGTGCCGATAATTTCGGCCATGATTGTATATGCTGCGTATTGTTGTGCATAAAAACATAGCATCAGTGTGAATTGGTTCATCTGTGCCAGGATATATGAATAGGCTCAAGCCAGGTGAAACAAATATATATCAGTGAAATTAGTTTCATAAGATATTATTTGGTTTCAGTTTTTTGCAGTGCAAATGTTTACCAGTAAGGTCTTTTGGTTCTGGTTTCATAATGGTTGGACTTTTCATAAGATTTCAGCTGTTAGAAGAATCATCTCAAGAACCTCAAGTTTAAATTGCTGAACTAGAGAAAAACTTAACGAGCTGTGAAGATTTTATAATTAGTGAAACAGTGTTAAGAAAGATTTGTGAAAACTAGCTTTGTATATGGGAATGAGTTCAACACTTGATTTCACTAATCAATTTCTTGACATAAGATATAAATCAATTAATCAATCAAAAATTGCTCTTCTTCCTGTTTAATCAAGTTATGATTGGGGAGTGATGTTAGAAATTTGCAGCTCCTTGGAACATGTTGATCAGTGAGCTAAAAGACAAGGGGTTTATTGGGAAGTCTTTAATTAGTCATATTAACATTAAAATTGAGATCTCCTTCAACAGTTCTTTGTAAAAAGGAACGTGACATTTGACGTATCTTTCAAAGCATACTAACTGCTTGCTTGCAGGAAATGTAAAGTAGCCTTATCAAAAGATGTTATATGTAGTTGATTTTTTAGTTTTAAAATTACTCCTTCAACAGTTCTTTGTAAAAAGGAACGTGACCTTTGACGTATCTTTCAAAGCATACTAACTGCTTGCTTGCAGGAAAGGTAAAGTAGCCTTATCAAAAGATGTTATATGTAGTTGATTTTTTAGTTTTAAAATTATAATTGAAATTAGAAATCCTTGATTAATTAATAATTCAGACTCATTTTAATTGGTGATAATGATAATTTTACTGCAATATCACTCTGATAGACAGTTGTATGTTGTAGAGAGGCTGTGAAATTACACTTCATGCTGACTTGCAAATAAGGTTTATGTTTGCTTAAGTTCAAACCATGTTTACTTCTGGTTTGCTTTGAGATACCTTCCCATTCCAATAATTATTTAGCAGATAAGTCTGGGATTATTTTCTTTAGTCTTTCAAACAAAAAAATTTCAGTGCATGCTTATTGTATGAGCCAAATGCAGGTTTTATCGATTAGACGTGTGGTGGCACCAGCTGTTTTTGTTTTCCATTTGCGCAACAAGTAAATACATTCCTGTGATGCCAGGTATGCACTAGATTCACTAAATTATAAGTATTATTGTGTGGAAAATGTTCCAAATATTCCAGTCAAGTGGTACATGTAACTAACAAATAAAAGAAACATGTATTTTAAATTTTCACAATGTGGTGGTGGTGGTAAGCCAAGAGAGGCTGGCAGGGCAATTTCATTAGTCTAAATTGTATAGGTATGTGGAACTTTATAGGGATGTGATGCCATTCTTTCATGGTATTTCCTATTTTTTTTCTGTTTTAATTATGGTGTTGTAAAGCACTGTCTTGGATCACTCCTCCAAAACAAGTGCCAAATTCACTTGAACTGTGATGATTATGACAGAGGTGTCCTTGACAAACTCTTCTTCAAAACTTCCTGCACTTACAGTCAGATGTTCTAAAGCTGATTCAGTTTTCCCTTCGATATTGATTCCATACCCGGATATCATGTTCAAAATGTTTGAACTCATCCCATTAAATTTCTATGAGAGCATCATCTTAACCACATCTCCTTTTAAAGCATAATCTTAATCCATGACTAAGCTTCTATTACACATGCCCCAATAATCAGTTATTTGTCAGTGAGCTCTCATTTTAGAACAATTATAGCCAACATAATGAGCCACTGTGTCTGACTAACATCTTTCTACAGTATGTCATAGTCAATGTTGTCACTATGCAAGAATACATTGAAATATTTGCTTGCATATGCTTATCAACATATTGTTATAATAGTAATAGTAGTGTTACATAACCAGTGTATGTGCTGAGGAATTAGTTCAGGAGGAATTAATTCACTCTCCCCTCCACAAGACCACTGAGAGAAGGGAGTAGCGATTGAAAATTGTCCACTGCAAATACAAGCAGCAAGTTCTGCCACTGAGATAAATGGATACAGTAATCCCTCCTCCATTGCGGGGGTGGCGTTCCAGAGCCACCCGCAAAATAAGAAAATCCGCGAAGTAGAAACCATATGTTTATATGGTTATTTTTATATATTTTAAGTCCATATAAACTCTCCCACATGGTTTATAAATTTTCCCCGTACAGTAATACAGCATAAACCCTTTATATTCTCTTAGTTATTAGGTAAAATTCGTTGAAATTATGTATGTACAAACATAAGTATCGTATATCATTGAGGAGTTTTATTTAATATGTAATACAGTTTTAAACATATTGTAATTGAGTAGGTAATATAAAAATACGTGAAAAATCTATAACATGTAAATGCTGTACATAAAACCAAAATGTTATTTTAAAGATATTGTAGAGCGTCTCCGATATCACATTTGTTACAGCCATTATGATAGACAGGCCACCGGCAATAAATACCAACAATGCAAGGAAAAAATTGTATAAAATGTGTGCACAGTTACAATAAACGTACATACATGTACTAAGTACGTAGAAAAATAGTTTTGGGTACTCACCAACTTGTCAGATAACGATGACATTTACTGCACTGTCACAGCTGTTCTAAAGGAGCCTCTTCAGGCGACTGTGTAGCACCGCCGTCGGCTTCTTCCACTGAAGGCGTACTAGGCAGTGTTTTGCGTGTAAGGAACACCGTGATGGGCAGTTGCTGGCGCTGCTTTTTCATTTGTGTAAAGAGGTTCCTATACACTTACGTGGCGCCGTCAAGAGCATTTTTAAATTGCAAAGAACGAATCATTTGCGGGTCCCATTCTTCAACTGATGTCTGGAGATCTTTTGCCATTCGTAGAATGGTCGCGAGACGCTCGAGAGTTAGCACAGCACCCAGGAGCTTAACTGTGTGCTCTGATTGGGTAGCTTCTCAGCCATCCGCCAATAGCGTCCCTTGTTTGAATTCAAATGGGTAAATCAACTGAGGAAGCACACGTACTGTAGACCGCAGACATCCGCGAAGCAGTGAAAAATCCGCGATATATATATTTACATATGCTTACATTTAAAATCCGCGATGGAGTGAAGCCGCGAAAGACGAAGTGTGATATAGCAAGGGATCACTGTATCTGTATCAGCCAGCAGCTGATCGGGCTTCTAGTTGCAAAAGGGCTTCTTGAACAAAAGCTGGCAGCCCCACTCGGTTCACAACCATAATTCGTTCCAAAACTCTGGTTGTAACCCGATTTGGTCGTGAACCGAAGTAATTTCCCCCATAGGATTGTATGTAAATACAATTAATCCGTTCCAGACCATACGAACTGTATGTAAATATATATATTTTTTTAAGTTTTTAAGCACAAATATAGTTAAATCATAGAATGCACAGCGTAATAGTAAACTAAATGTAAAAACATTGAATAACACTGACGCTGCCTGTGTGTGTGTGTGTGTCTCTCTCTCGCACTGCCTGTATGTGTGTGTGTGTCTCTCTCTCTCTCTCGCGCTGCCTGTGTGTGTGTTTCTGTCTGTCTCTTGCGCTGCCTGTGTGTGTGTGTCTCTCTCTCTCTCTTGCGCTGCCTGTGTGTGTGTGTCTCTCTCTGTCTCTTGTGCTGCCTGTGTGTGTGTGTCTCTCTCTGTCTCTTGCGCTGCCTGTGTGTGTGTGTCTCTCTCTGTCGCGCTGCCTGTGTGTGTGTGTGTGTGTATCTCTCTCTCGCGCTGCCTGTGTGTGTTTGTCTCTGTCTCGCGCTGCCTGTGTGTGTGTGTCTCTCTCTCTCGCGCTGCCTGTGTGTGTGTGTGTGTGTGAGACTCTCGTGTGTGTGTGTCGCGCTCTCTCGCTCTCTCTCTCTTGCTCACTGCACAGGAAATGTACAGGGAGAGACTGAACACGTACAAACCGAAAGGGAAACTGGCTTGTTCGTATACCGAGTATGTGGTCATGAACAGATGCAAAAGTTTGGCAAACTGCCTCTGTCTCGCGCTGCCTGTGTGTGTGTGTCTCTCTCTCTCTCTCTCGCGCTGCCTGTGTGTGTGTGTGTGTGAGACTCTCGTGTGTGTGTGTCGTGCTCTCTCGCTCTCTCTCTCTTGCTCACTGAACAGGAAATGCACAGGGAGAGACTGAACACGTACAAACCGAAAGGGAAACTGGCTTGTTCGTATACCGAGTGTGTGGTCATGAACAGATGCAAAAGTTTGGCAAACTTTTTGGTCGTAAACCGATTTGTACGTGTACCGAGACGTTCGTGAACCGAGGTTCCACTGTATAGCTATATATATATATATATATATATATATATATATATATATAGCTCCATTTCAGCTATATAGAGCTATTTATGCTTTTTATTTCCTTGTTTACCTCCAAATCAACAGTAGTCTTAAATTTATAGAAAATATTTTTTCTTGGAATCAGTTTGAAGTCTACCTGAGACAATCAAGAAAATTAACTGTTTATTTGGCAATCCAGTGCTGAATGGTGGACTTTTTACCAAGTTCCAAACTTTTTGCCAAAGGGACTTCAAGGACTTTACTGTATTTTGCTTCATTTATTTTCTGGTTTATTCTATTGTCCTCGCAAATAATGGTAACATTTGTGCACTGGACTATGTTAGCCTCAAAATTTAGGTTTTTATTTCATTAGACTACACTAGTAAGTAGTTTAATTAATTAATTGACTTAAAGTAATTTGACAATTTAAATGTATGTAAAATCATAATAAGACACTGACATTGATATTTTTTTTATATATATATTTTTAGTAATATAGCATTTAATATACATTCCTTGAAATCATTGCAATCAAAACTTATTACCTTTAGTGAGCCAAACATGTCCACTACATATGTAATTTGTGCAGGCCCAGAACAATCTTCACTGGTTTCTTCAATGAAAACTTAAAAGTTGTAGACAAGGGTTGTTGAACTATGGTCACTTTTTCAGTTATAATGCAGTTATAACTAATTTCAAAAATATTTTACTATGTTTTGCTTTCAGATTACCTGCAAATTATTGTATTTTTAAAACTAATATGTCTTTTTAAACCAAATAAGTAAACTTTTTTGTTGTTTCTTAAGTTATATTTTTAGCAACTTTATATGTGTTTATTTCAATGAAAATAATTTAGTTCCTGCAAAAACTTCTGTTTCCTTATAAAACCTGTAATGTAAGTGTTAAGTGCATTGAGAAATGGCCGTGCTGCAAAGTAATGTGTGTAAACTGTTTTGCTGGACTGGTCTATTTTGAGTGAGATCCAATATCTCACTATCCAATATCTTACTATGGTGTAAGAAGAAATTTTGCTCTTTAAACTAATCAGTTATGGGTTGCTTAGGATTTATTGTGATCCGTAGCTAGTTTTCTTATTTCTGCTCATGAAGTTGAACTGACCATGTGTTGCCTTGTAAAACTGTGTCTCACTCAGAGATGTGTTATTTACATTTTTCTTAAAATGATGGATACATTCTGAGGGTGTGATGCAAATGCAGTTTACTAATGTGTCCTGCAGAGGATCAGGTAACTTATCATCATTCAAATCTAGTAATACTGTAAAGCACATGTTAGTACAAGACCAGACATAATGATCCCAAAACGTTTTTTTTTTGACATGTAAACACTTTATATATTTGTTTTTAAGTTAAGTGTTTGCATTTGCCTTTTTAAAACTGTTGTGCTGTATTAGATATGTTTTATTTATATCAAATAAAGGCAAGAGTGGTGGCTCTGAGGCTAGGAATCGTTGCTGGTTCAAATCCTGTAAATGCCAGAAGTGATTCCACTCCGTTAGGCTCCTGAGCAAGGCCCTTAACCTGCAGTTGCTCTGTCCTGGGTATGACGTTAACCTGCATCCAGGTCTACAAGCAGGTCTTACAACTTTGCAGGGGAAATTTGGGGGTTGGTGGCAGTATTGGCACTCCAGACACTTTTTTTTTTTTTTTTTTTTTTTAAAACCCTATTCCACCCTATTCAAACTAGTATGGTGCTGAGGTGTCTCCCGTTGCACAGCTGCTGCACTGAGGTCCTAATTTGGGATCCTGAGGTGGTTTATTGTGTGGTGGGTGCGGCAACATGCTGTATCAGTGCATTCTTCCAATCTATGCAGTAATGAACAAATAAATGAATCATATAGAATACTTCCTGTAGTGTTAGTGATTCCTTAGTGTATTATCGTCTTTGCTTTTTGAAATTTCTTTATAGTGACACTTATTTTATTTTGCTCAATTTCAGAAACTTTGTAAATACTTTCATCCAGTTCAAGAAACCAATAATAGTGGCTGTGAATGGTCCTGCAGTTGGTCTAGGAGCATCTATACTGCCTCTGTGTGATGTTGTTTGGGCAAATGAAAAGGCCTGGTTTCAGACACCATACACTACATTTGGACAAACTCCAGATGGGTGTTCATCTCTCACATTCCCAAGGATAATGGGGATTGCGTCGGTAAGTATAAATTTAAGAGAGGTTTATCCAAGAAAGTTTAGTTTATAAATATTATTCATTAGCTTGTTTAATGGTAATTTTAGCATCATCCACCTAGACATTCATTATGAAATACAGTAACATAATTTTGTTATTTAAGCTTTTTTATTTTCTGATAACTGTTTGCTTTCTGCCATGTAGGTACATGCTTTTGTTAATACAAATGACCATTTCTGGATGCATGTATATATATATGTATATTGTATGTAGGGTTTTGGAAGAATTGTGAGCATTTTAGGTCTTTGGAATCCTGACATCTCATACTGTTGCTGAGCACTACTTTAGGTAACATATTTGTTTACTTATGATTTACAGTGTTAAAAGTTAAATAAAAACTAAAGTAAATTAGTTTTTTTTAATATGATCTATTTCAATGTTTTCTTTTTCTAAGGGCTTACCATGTTTACCACTGGGGTAGAGTACCAAAACTACTCAGGAATATGGGCTAACACAAAAGGGTTGATATTACATCAGTTAGACTGAAATGTCATTAAGATTTATTAATTCCTAAAAATGTTATTAATAACGTTAAATCTGTTTTTGACCTGTGCAAATGAGTAAGGAAATGCGCAAAATTTTAGATTCTAAACAGTATGCTGTTATACAGCTAAACTATGCAATTATCAGCTATTTTAAAATGTACCTTTCCTTCCACTTATAATGAACATCCTAAATGAAGAAAAAAAATATATAGTTGCCTGAAGGGGGAGCTCTAGCTCCCTAAACCCAACACAGGCCAACACAGGCACAAGTTCAGCAATACACACAAGCTTTTATTTCTTGGGAAACTCTTCCCTTAAGCGTTTCCCACCAGCACAGCACAATACACAGTTCAAAGCAGCCCACAGCAATACTGTGTCTTTGGCTTCTCTTTCACACTCTCCGCCTCCGTCCTCTGGCAAGCTTCGTCCCTCTTCCTCCCCACTCTGGCTCCTGGAGCTGCAGCAGCCGGCTTCTTTTATGCCCTATCCGGGAGTACTTTTGGTGTCCCGTAAGCCTGGTCCAGAAGCACTTCTGGGTGAGGCAGTGCCCAACAGAGTATGTCTCAGGAGAACCTGTAGCACCCCTGGTGGCACCCCTGGTGGCACCCCTGGAACCCAACAGGGCTGAGATACCAAACTCCAACTCCCATGCCTTGTGGGAATCCATGGTGCTGTAACAACCCAGGGGGGCTGCTATCCAGTGATCTGGGGGAGATATATATATATATATACACTGTGTATATACTTATAAATAATGTGGATGTACAAAAAGGAGTCTATAATTTATAGATACAGTATAATTTCTCTTTTCTCTTTGCAGCAATGCTCCTAAAAGTTACATGTTTTATGAAAAGAATATGTTAGTTTCAGGTTAGAGTCAGGTTCTTCTTTTAATGTGGCCTTAAAAAGAAGCAGATTAAATATGTGTTATTCTAAAAAGAATTTCAACTGTTAGTGATGTATAGTTGGCTAACTTGTAGTGGTCGAGTGTCAGGAATCTGCTTAACAGGCATGGAGATTATAAATCAATTACTGAAAGCCAATGTTAGGCAAAAAAGAAAAAAAATCTCTGAAGTATGATGAAGTGCATTTAAGAGTTAAGTACTTCATTTTGTAAATGTTCCCAATAGTGAATTGAAAGCTGTAAGAATAATTAAGGACGGAAGCATTCTGATCTTTTGTTGTTGCCTTAGTGACTGACAGCTTAAAGCAAGTACTTTGTTAAGAGCATTGTGACCTTTTATTTATCTGGCATGTTCTACAGGCTAATGAAATGCTCTTCAGTGGGAGGAAATTGACAGCGCAGGAGGCGTGTGCGAAAGGACTGATTTCTCAAGTGTTTTGGCCAGGGACGTTTACTCAAGAGGTGATGGTGCGCATTAGGGAGCTAGTCTCTTGTAATTCAGTTGTAAGTCATCCTTTCATTTTTGTTGTTTTAATACATTTCAAATATTTTAATTAAATATGCATTAGAACCATGTAATGTATGAAATGTATTATGTTTTTCTTTTTCCTTAACATGTACCTACTTTCCTCATTTCAATCTTCTTCATTTTTAGTTTTGTTACAAAGTATCAAAAATCCATGTTATTTTATTATTTCTTTCATGGCTATTTGGGCACAATCAATGTGAACATGCACTGTTAATGATTGTATTAAGCTCTGAAGTACTTTTTGTTTATCACTTATACAGAGTATCAACTGTTCAAAGTCAAATCCCACCAAGATGAGCCATTGTAGATTTTCTTTCCCTTAAAAAAATTATGTGGAGCACATTTCACATTTTTAGCATTTGTTACTAAAATCTTGACACTAGTTAACACCTGATGTACAAAAGTGTTAACTAGACCACTGGGGTTTAATACCAAGTCTAAATATGCCATACGTGATTGATTGTGGCAGTGTACAAGATTGTACCCAGGGATTGTCCAAGACATGGTCCAGAGCTGCTTCGTGAATTTGCCTGTGCCTGCTTATGTATGAAAAAATACATACATAAAAAGGTAAATATTATTGCCATACCACAAGGTTTATTGATTTACATCAGGCACTTACGGTATCTTTATTGACATTAATTAATGATGACATGTCATTATTTCTCCATACACATTAAAAGTGTTCATTCATTAATTTTCCAATTTATTTTAAATATAGAAAAGTACATAATTCAATAACTTATGTAAACCGTCAGGTATTTATTTAGTAAATTTTTCAAATTTAGAACTGCATTTAATGATATTTGTCACTGTTCAGAAGTTCACCCAAAAAGAATATTAATAACTGGTTCAACTGACCAAGTGGTTTTAGGATTAAATGTTTTTAATAAATTTTAATATAAAAAAGGCTTTCTGTAGTATCTGTATTGTCTGTTTTAAGAGTCATTGCGAAGTAGAAAAGCTAGGCCCTGCCATTTCTTCAGCCCAAGAATATCTATTGCCATCCAGTATAATTTGTTACACAAATGATACCTGTAATTTAAATTTTACTTGTCCACATTTAATTACAAATATGTCTAATTGAAAAAGCATATATTTAAAGTATTTTTAGATATCCTGCATTGAAAATTCTATAGAATTAGTCAGAAAAGTCCTCCAGTTATATTTATCATGAAACACATTATAGATATATACATAATTCACACTCTTCCTGGTTAGGTTTGAATTCTAGATATCTGAAGTTCAAATTGGTGGTCAAAATTATGCTTTAAGTATCAAAAATCATAGAGGATCATCAGAAAGGAATTGTTACCAATTAAAGAAGGCAGAAAATCTTAACTTCTTCTTCCTAGATGCAAGCATATATAAGAAAAAAAGATTAAGGGTGGGAGTTTACAAATGAACCTGCTGACAAATAGAAAAGAGGGCTGCAACTGCAATCATTTAATTATTTTTTTTAAATCAGAGCTGTTAGCTGTCCTGGAGGAGGAAATAAAAGTAAAACTCAATGTTAACCATCTTTTAACTCCTTATTTTCTAATTACCAATAATTTGCCTTGCCAGCTACTGCTTGAAAAGGAAAAGTCTTCCTCCCCTTAAATTCTCAAAACTATGTAACAGTGTTACTGCTATAAAGACACAGGTCTACACAAATGCACCTGATTATATTGGATGCATCCATAGGGGAAGAGCAGTAATTGGCTTTTAACACTAGAATTCCTGAAGCTTACGAAAAAACATGTAATCCCGGCCCACCTTAAATCCGTTCGCACCTCTCCATCAATCTCTTTTGTTTTGTAAATATGTCGATCAGCACAAGTAGCAAGCAGCCTGCTATCCCATCCCGCCCACCGCCGGAGCTCATCTCCAGCAAAAAGTTTTTTTTATCTGCGTGTGAGGTCCTGTGAGATGCATAGGGTAAATAATATATCGCTATTTGGAACACATGCATTTCATGCATGTTCTGTGTCTATAACGAGCGGATGACAGGAAATGCGAGAAACGCAAGAAATGTTGAACAAATACCTAAAATAGAAACTATGTTCATGTTATAGTACTAACGACAAAATTTTGACACAGAGTGTATAATATGTGAAGACTGAAGTCCAAATATCACTTTCACAAAAGGTACACGTATAACAAAACAAGTGCGCTTTTATTCAAGAATATAACCGTAGAAAAAGAAATTGGGTTAGGGTTCTACACTCATATAACCTCTTGAGTAGTGCGGAAATAAGAACTGCTGACTCATAATCAAGAAGTACCAGGATCGAATCCGGCTGCCCTCCAGAATTACCATTTTGAGTAGACGCTGCTCTTATTGTTAATATTGCACAATAAAAACATACATTTAATTTGAGTCTGCAAAAGCCGGTGTAAATTTATGGTGCTTGCAAACGTTAGCTTTTTTTTTTTTTATACAGTTTTATTTTCTCAGTCACATTCATGCTCGCCCTGATCTGACACTGCTGTTTTCAAATAAAGACATGCTATAACAGAGGTGAACTCAGATGAGGATGAGGGTTCTACATCGGAGAAAGAGAACAGAAGCCCTCCCTGCAAGAAATGTCCACTCACATATAAGAACAACGCAGCGGCACCAGGTGTAAAGGCGAAAGATGGTACCATTTGGATGCAACGACAGGTTGGCCATCATCCTGGCAGTCAGTCTGCCCCATACGTGTCCTTCAAAGAAAAAGCAGGGCTTGTTGAGCTTGCCAAGCTATCATGTTGTTTGTGATTATGTTTTGTGATGGTCTTTATATAAAACATTTATATGTTACTTATATAAAAGCCAGATCAAATGTTATTTACTTTGAATTATTTACTTCCTACAGCCTAAGGTCACAAGTAGACTGCAGGGCTTCCTCTGTTTGATCAACACGGGCATGCTCACAAAGTACTTGCGTATTTAAGTGACTTTAGCTGCACGCAACTTGTTACGGTTCTGCATTTGTCCAGAAACGGTTTCATAAGCCTTATGACCTTAGTCTCAGAAAGTCTTTCTCCTGTGAGGCAACTGGGATTTTTTTCCTGAATAAGATCAAACACAGTTGCATAGGGTGTGACAGGAGCTTCCACCTGCAGCTAAAGGGGATAGAAGGCTGCTTGCTACTTGTGCTGATCGACACATTTACATTTACATTCTAGTGTTAAGAAAAGAGAGAAATGCTAGTCATTACAGTTAAAGCAGAAGCAACACAACAATCTATTACTACTACTATTTGGACTGCTAAAATTACTAGTCCAAAAGGAAATCTTGGAGCCATAGGCCAATGCACTACAATCATATATTTATTTATGTGAATTGAATAAAAAAGCTAACATAGTCTGACATGCTAATTCAACGATAACAGCATTTATTTCTATAGCACATTTTCATACATATATTGTAGCTCAAAGTGCTTTACAAGATATCAAAGAAATAGTTACAAGAAAAGAAAAAAAATATTTTAATTAGGTATGAATAAGAGATATGATTATAAGAAAAGTAGTGTCCTACCTTATATAGTAATATCATGTGTTAAGTCTCTAAAGATGAGTCTAATGATAAGTTCTGATGGCCAAATGAGTTTCTGAATACTTTGAATTGCGTATCTTTGGAAGCTTACCCTCAAAACGTGCCTGTTGTTATGTGTACATAGTACAAAGAAATTTTTATTTACAGATTGTTTATTCTCAGAACAGTTGACAATACACAAATAGATTAACAAAAAAATAATGTATACATAGGATCAGGAGTGGCCAATATGACCTTAACAATCAACAATTGTTTGAAAATACTATTTGAAAATTGAAACTTTTTAACAGAGTTAACTTATCATGGCAGATGACAATTTATATGTGAATTATATGATATGTTAAAAGATTATTTTTTAAATATGCAACACTATTAAAGCTGCACACACCTTATTTGAATGTCATAATTTATGGTACAAACATTAATGTTTATTTAATATTTCTGTAACATTTTAACATACTGCACAATTTAAATTTAAAATGTGTTATATTTAACTGACTGAATATTCATGAAATGCAAGCTAAATTTATATTTGTATATTAATAGAATTATCACTGTCACATGTACAGAGAACTGCAGTTCTTACATGAATGTGTACATGTTGGAGGTTTTTTTTTTTTTTTTTATGAAGACTTTTTTTTTTTAACTGAAATTTTGTTTGCTCTAAACACTCCCAATGGGTCTATACAAAATATCTCACATATTATATATTTTCA
Source organism: Erpetoichthys calabaricus (assembly GCF_900747795.2). Classification (NCBI taxonomy): domain Eukaryota; kingdom Metazoa; phylum Chordata; class Cladistia; order Polypteriformes; family Polypteridae; genus Erpetoichthys; species Erpetoichthys calabaricus. The sequence continues at coordinate 138,015,041 of NC_041399.2, forward strand.
ACTATGTCATGTTACAAATAATATGCATTTAAAAAAAAAAGTTTTAAAAGTTAAAGTTGCTTGACTCAAAAACAGAAAATTAATTAATTAATTAATATTTTTTACCACTTCTGATCTTTCATAGTAAAGTATGCAATAGCATTACTTATTTTACTTCCATCTTTGTGAATCTTTTGCATATTGAGTTGAATTAGTGAATGTTTGTGTTAAAGACTGCTGCTTTGGGAAATCACTTTAGCCATGAGTGAGCTTGTCAGTTTTTCTTTTGAACATACAATCTTGGTATTCCATGACTTTGTTGTAGTTTCAAGTGACAAAACAAGCTGCTTATGTTGCATTTAGCTGCAGCTACAGTTTTTCATCAGAGTTTCCATTTTACTTGTGCTTGTTCAGTATCCTCTTTTCTGTGTCCAAAGGATTGATACTATCTTATTTAGGTACCAGCCCATCTTCATTCATCTGCCTGAATGAGGTTCATCATAAGGATAGAAATCTTCATTCACTAAAGCTACAAGAGGCTTGTGGCTCTCAGTAGGAGAAAAGCTGAAACTGCTAACTAAGTAGTTTTGAAAGGAATCATGTGAGCATGTAAATAGAATCCAAGTGCATATCAAACCCCAGGTGCAGCCCTTGGGAAAGCTTGGGACAAGTTGAATGAGTGCTTATGCTGCACCAGAAATAATTGAAGATGTTCTCTTTAAAAGGTTAGACATTTTTCCAAGAATCTCTATTAAAGGCTATGGCAAGCTGCTAGAGCTAAGAGATCTTTTAATGGAACCTCAGTCAACTAAAGAAGACAGCTACTTACCTAGACTTGTTGTTTAGATACTGCCCATGGCTTTGCAAGAGAAATGAATGTCCTATGGTCCTAAGTATAAAAATTAAAACAAAGGAACACTTCACCCACTTTTTCACTTCATTTGTATGCCAAAAACCAGAGCCATGAATAATCCTAGTTTGATCTTCATTAATCACAACACTCCTACAAGAGAAAAATCATTTTCAGTGCTGACAGACAAGATTTCCGATAATCTGCGCATAAAACGGATGTTAACACAAAACTTGATTCACTGACAAATGTTCTATCAGTGGAGAATGAGAACTCAGACAAAAGGTGCCCTGTTCACACAAAACCACACCCACTTAAAAATTGCAGAGCATTTAGAGCAAAGTCTTTGGAAGAGGGAATGACCTTCCTTAAAGACAGTGGAATCTGCTACAAATACTGTGAATCTACTTCTCATCAAGCTAGGGATGGACTGTAAAATGTCGATTAACACTAGAATTACCAAAGCTTATGAAAAAACTCATTAAACCAGCCCACCTTAAATTCACTTGCACCTTTCCGTCGGAGTCTTTTGTCTTGTACCATACCATACCATACCATATTTATTTGTTGAGCGCTTAAAAACACAGCATTACAACCGACCAAAGCGCTGTACAGTTAAAACAAACAGGACTAAAAACAAAATATTAAAAGCAAACATTAAGAGAGAATTTGAACTAAGAAACTAAAAACAGGTCAGAGGACCCAATAAAATAGAGAAAATAGCGAAAAACAAGTAGAAAATGAAAACAAGTTAAGAATTAAAAGCCAATGTGAAGAAGTGCGTTTTTAAGCGTAATTTGAATGTGGCAACTGAAGTGGCTTGCCTAACCACTAAGGGTAGGGAGTTCCAGAGCCTGGGTGCACCGATGGAGAAAGCCCTTTCACCACGAGCTTTGAAACGTGCCTTGGGAACGGTTAGAAGCAGCTGATCTGCGGATCTAAGAACGCGAGGGGGATTGTATCGATGGAACAAAACACTCAAATAGGCGGGGGCTAGACCATTTAATGCCTTATAAGTTAGGAGGAGTATCTTAAAATCGATTCTGAATCTAACCGGCAGCCAAAGTAAGGTTTTTAAAATTGGAGTAATATGTTGGCCTCTGCCACTCCCTGTTAGAAGCCTTGCAGCCGCATTTTGAACCAGTTGTAGTCTAGAAAGAGTGGCTTTGCTGATACCATAAAGGCAGGAATTAGAGTAATCAAGCCGGGACGTAATAAATGCATGGATTACTGATTCCAGGAGATGGTTAGACAGAATAGGCTTGAGTTTGGCGATACGCCTGAGCTGGAAAAAAACAGGATTTTACTGTGCTGTTGACTTGAGCATCCATTTTCAGGAACGAATCCATTTTGATTCCGAGATTAAAGACAGACGAAGTTACTGGAGTGGGAAGAGAGTCGAGGCCAAAAGATGGAATCTGTTTGTAGTCGGGACTAAAAACAATGACCTCGGTTTTTGAATCATTCAAGTGAAGGAAATTTACAGCCAGCCAATCCTTAATGTCAGATAGGCAGTCGAGGAGAGGTTTGGTGGAGTCAGTTGGCTTAAGGGAAAAATAAATTTGGCAGTTGTCAGCATATAGATGATATGAAATTGCATGTTTTCTAAAAATTGCACCTAAAGGCAGAATGTAGATTGAAAAAAGTAGTGGCCCTAAAATGGAACCCTGGGGGATCCCACATGGGAGTAGGACTGATTCAGATGAAAAATCGTCCAACATGACTCTAAGGGTCCTGTTGCAGAAATATGACCTGAACCAGTTGAGGGCTGAGCCAGATACACCAGCCCAGGATTCGAGTCGGGAGATCATGATGCCATGATCGATTGTGTCAAACGCAGCAGATAGATCGAGAAGAACCATAATCACATGAAGTCCTGAGTCCAATGCCAAAAGGACGTCATTTAGGACACGTAAATGCACGGTTTCTGTGCTATGTTGGGGCCTAAAGCCTGACTGAAAAAGGTCCATTACCTGATGGTCCTGTAAGTGATGAGTTAATTGCTCATAAACTACTTTTTCTAGTATTGTTGACAAGAAAGGTAGTTTGGAAACTGGACGAAGATTGGAAAGAACGGCAGGGTCTAAATCAGGTTTTTTCAGAATTGGATGTACAACTACGTGTTTGAAAGCACGAGGAACTATAGCCGAAGATAGACTACTAGTTATAATCTTTAGGACGTCGTATCGAATCGCAGGAAACGCATCTTTCAGGAGTCTGGGCGGCACCACGTCGTCCGGAGAGCCCGAAGGCTTCATTGAGGAGATGATTTTTTCCAGATGGAAGAGCGAAATGGGTTCAAAGCTGGTGAAAGAGCCATGTGCAGGAACGGCTAAGTCAACAGAGCCAGAAGAAGAAATGGAGATCTGGGATCTAATGTTCGTGACCTTATCCAGAAAAAATGTAAGGATCTGATAACAAAGAGCAGTGGAAGCAGAAGAAAAAACAGTTGCAACTGGAGAAAGGACAGCATTTAGTGTTTTGTATAAGACACATTGATTGCCAGAGTTTTTTAAAATGATATCCGCGAAAAAATGGTTCCTTGCACCGCTGACTGCTCTCTGGTATTGGGACTACGCGTCTCTCGTGCGGTCGAAGGTAACAATAAGACCATCTTTCCTCCATTTGCGTTCTAGACGCCTACAGTTTTGCCTGATGGAACGAGTTTGTTCGTTTAGCCATGGGTCAACCTTGACTTTAGATTGTCTCCGTTTGAGTGGGGCTACATCATCCATCATAGAACAGCAGGAAGTATGGAAGGTTTGCAATAAAACATCAACATCCGTGGATTCACATGATGTGGAAATTGATGAAAAAGCAGCTGCAAAATCTTTAGCAGCAGAGGGGAGAATGACACGGGAGAGATGGGTGGTAGTGGATTTACTATGCTTAACAGAGACCAAATCCAAATTAAACAAAACGGGCGAGTGATCGGAAAAGCTGGGAGGCAGAATGTCCAAGTCACTGATTCTGAGACCGCGAGAAAGAACCAGGTCCAATATGTGAACCTGCCCATGTGTTGGCCCGTTTACAAGTTGAGAGAGACCAAAGGAGTCAATAATGTCCAGAAAATCTTTTGCTAGAGGTTTAGCGGGACAGCAAACATGGATATTAAAATCACCCAAACAAAGAAAGCGATCATATCTGCAGGTAATATCAGCCAAGAAAGCTGCAAATTCATCTAAAAAGTCCTTATTATATTTTGGAGGGCGATAGATGAGTGTACATAGCAACGGTGGTGAGCAGACTAGTTCAAACATACTAAGCTCAAAAGTTGAAGGGGAAAAAGAAAGGGGAAAGGAAGGGCGGTTGCAAATGAAATTGGATTTAAATAAGGTCAGTAAGCCCCCACCACAGCGCTGCACTCTCGGCGTGTTGATAAAGGAACATCCCGGGGGCAAAACTTCAGTAAGTGGGAGCGTCTCGCCCGGTAACATCCAGGTTTCAGCAGCACATAAAAAATCCAGGCCATTGGAGAGAAAAAAGTCTTTTAGAATAAAAGTTTTGTTCACGACCGATCTGGCATTTATCAGCGCAAAACGAAGCGGCTGGGACGACGTTAACAAAGACTCACCAGCCGTAGCGGCTGACATTTTCATGATGCGGCGCAGATTGTTAAAGTTCACCCCCCGGCGGCGGTGACGGAGCGAGGCGGGGAGGTACATCAGAGCATCCGAGGGGAAGTGGCATTCCGGCAGCATTACATCATGTTGGAAACCAGGAGAGTTGTTCCTAGAAAGGATCCGGGAAACTCGGAGCTGAGCCCTGGTGCCTCCACGCTTCCCCCGGCGGCGGCGTTTCCATCGGCGACCGGCCAAGCCGTGGGCAGTGATGAGGAAGGCTGGGACTTCCTCAAACAGTCGGCCAAAAGTTTGACTGAAATGTGTCGATAATCCCAAGCAGCAAGCAGCCTGCTATCCCATCCTCCCACCGCAAGAAATGTCCACCGTTTGGATGCAGCAAGAGGTCGGGCGTTATCCTGCCAGTCAGTCTGGCCCACACCTATACTACAACGAAGCAGCATGGCTTACAGAGCTCGCCAACGTATTGTGCAAAGTCCTGTTTGTGGTTATGTTTTGTGATGGGCTTCTGTTCTCTTTCTACGATGTATAACCCTCATCCTCATCTGAGTTCACCTCTGTTATAGCATGTCTTTATTTGAAAGCTAACATTGTCAGATTGGGGCGAGTGTGAACGCGACTGAGAGAATAAAACTGAATAAAAAAAAAAAAAAAAAACGCTAACCTTTACAAGTACCATACATTTACACCGTCTGTTACAGACTCAAATCAAATGTATGTTTTTATTGTATAATAGTAACAATAAGAGCAGGTCACTACTCAAAATGTTTATTTTGGGACGCGTGAAGGCTCGAACCGCCAACCTTTTGAATAGGAGTCAGTAGTTCTTTACCGCTGTACTCCCAAAGAAGTCACGACAACAAGCCACACTAACCCGATGTCTTTTTCTTCGATTATAGTCTTGAATAAAAACACAGTTGTTCTGTTATATTTGTACCTTTTGTGAAAGTATTTATTTTTGAAATTTGGTCTTCAAACATTATACACTTCATGTCAAAATTTTGTTGTTAGTACTAAAACATGGAAAAGGTTGGTCTTTTAGGTATGTGTTCAACATTTCTTGCATTTCCTGTCATCCTACACTTACATAGATCTTTGTAGACACGGAACACACATGAAATGCATGTGTTCCAAATAACGATATATTTTTTAGCCTATACAGCTGATTTAAGGTGGGGCGGATTTATGAGTTTTTTTTCATAAGCTTTGGTGATTCTAGTGTTAAATATGTAAAGTGTAACAGTGGCCTTCATGTCTCAGCAATGCCCCCTTGTCTAGCCCCTCGAGATGCAGAAGCTACAATCTCAGCAGCAGGTAATGGTGAGAAAGGCCAAAATGATTCCATCAATGCTTCCTCTTTTACCTGCCACTACACCCATGTCTGTGTTGAAACCCAGGTCATAAGCCAAGATATGTCTCGTCAGAGAGAGAAAACAGTCAAGATGTATGCTGTGCTAAATGAACAAAGCAACTGCTCACTTGCCAGGTCAGAGTTTTTTTTTTTTTAACTATTTAATGTTTATACTTTAATGTTTATATTGAGAACCTTCTCTGGAATAACTGCCATTTTTGGGAGAAGAACAGAAGGCTTCTGTATTGAATCAGTCAGTGAAAGAATCAACATGGCTTTAACCACCCCTCATTGAGTGCAACGAGATACCTGACCACAGGTCAGAAATACGAACTCCAAGTGTTGCTCTGCAGTATCCCCATTTGAAATCCGTGGCAACATACAACCCTGAGATTGACCCTGAAGCGAAAATCCTCCTGAAGCTAGGGAAAGAAGTTATACAAGCACACAGTCAGACAGCAGATCAGTGGTGCCTGTGATAAACCCTTTGCACAGATGCTAGATTTAGGCTGGTTCAGTTGTTGGTGGATTATGCCTTCGAGGTGCACACAAGCCAAGTGTGGGCTCATTCGAGACTAACGTTTTATACAATGGGCGACCAACTTATCTCACATAATGTGAAAGGTTGATTCATCTTTAGGAAGGGAAGCGCGTTGGTAAGGAAAAACAAAACACCCGCAGTGTATATGGAAAAAATACTTCAGAGTACAGCATTGGGCGCACAGTGTTCAGCCATACAGTAAATGACAATGAACTGGCTCCATCAATCGAAGATTCAATGTTTTTTTTAAATATTATGGACAGTGAAATGCATAGGGATGAAGTCAAGAGTTGGGTAGCTCCACTCCCATTTAAAGTGCCCAGACAACAACTCTCTAACAACTGTGACCAAGCTATGACATGTATCTCTGAGCCACACACTGAATCATAAACCTGAGGTGAGAGATCAGTTTCTGACCTTTATGTGTAAAATTCTTGAAAATGATCATGCAGAGCTAGAACCAACTCTAATAAAACAATGAAGAATGCTGGTATTTACTATTTTGGGGTCCACCATCCTAAGAAACCCAATCAGATTAGGGTCATCTTTGATTCGACCACACAGCATCATGATGTGCCATTGAACAATGCACTGTTTAAAGGCCCAGACCTCAACAACAGTTTGTTAGGGGTTTTGATCCACTTCAGAAGGGAGCAAGTGGCATTTACAGCAGACATTCAGCAAATGTTCTACTGTTTCATTGTGAGAGAGGACAATAGAAATTTCTTACGTTTCCTGTGGTATGGTGATAACATGTCTAAGGAAATCGTGGAGTATAGAATGAAAGTTTGTGTAGGAATTCACGACAACATTTGCAATATCTGCATATTTCACGTACATATATTGTCAGCTCTATATCTAATGTAGCATACACAGAGTTTTGTGTGTTTTCTGATGTGTCTACCAATGGCATTTGGGTTGCTGTCTACATTAGAAGTACAGTGATCCCTCGCTATATCGCGCTTCGCCTTTCGCGGCTTCACTCTATCGCGGATTTTATATGTAAGCATATTTAAATATATATCGCAGATTTTTTGCTGGTTCGTGGATTTCTGAGGACAATGGGTCTTTTAATTTCTGGTACATGCTTCCTCAGTTGGTTTGCCCAGTTGATTTCATACAAGGGACGCTATTGGCAGATGGCTGAGAAGCTACCCAACTTACTTTTCTCTTTCTCTCTCTCTGTTGCGCTTTCTGTGATCCTGACGTAGGGGGTGTGAGCAGTGGGGCTGTTCGCACACCTAGACGATACGGACGCTCGTCTAAAAATGCTGAAAGATTATCTTCACGTTGCTACATTCTGTGCAGCTGCTTAGTGAAGCCACGGTGCTTCGCATACTTAAAAGCTCGAAGGGCACGTATTGATTTTTGCATGTTTGTTTTTCTCTGTCTCTCTCTATCTCTCTCTCTCTCCCTCTCTCGCTCTCTCTCTCTGCTCTTGACGGAGGGGGTGTGAGCTGCCGCCTTCAACAGCTTTGTGCCGCGGTGCTTCGCATACTTAAAAGCCAAACAGCACTATTGATTTGTTTGTTTCCTCTGTCTTTATGACAGTCTCTGCTCCTGACGCACACTCCTTTGAAAAGGAAGATATGTTTGCATTCTTTTAATTGTGAGACAGAACTGTCATCTCTGTCTTGTTATGGAGCACAGTTTAAACTTTTGAAAAAGAGACAAATGTTTGTTTGCAGTGTTTGAATAACATTCCTGTCTCTCTACAACCTCCTGTGTTTCTGCGCAAATCTGTGACCCAAGCATGACAATATAAAAATAACCATATAAACATATGGTTTCTACTTCACGGATTTTCTTATTTCGCGGGTGGCTCTGGAACGCAACCCCCGCGATGGAGGAGGGATTACTGTATTAGTAAAGAAGGGAAAATTGCTGTAGGCTTTGTCTTTGGAAGGGCCAGGTTGGCTCCTCTATCTGAGCCTACTAGCTTTCTATTCCTCTGTACGCGCTATTTGCTTCGGTAATTTCTCTGTGAAACGGACTTGCAGCCGGACACAGTTAAGCTTTACCATGACAGCAAAGTCATCTTAGGCTACATACATAATCAGAATAGACACGTCTATGTGTATGTGCAAAACAGAACTCAGTGCATTTGTCATTCAATAAAGCCTGAGCAGTGGTTCAACATACCTTCAGATGAAAATCCAGCTGATTATGCATCCAGGTCCATCAGTGTGTCACATCTGGCAGAGACAACCGGGTTTACTGGACCGCTGAAATACAGCAAACACTTACAAACTGTGTTACTCACATTCAAATAAAAGAGCGCCTGACTGCCGCCCGAAAATAATAAAAGTTTATTTTCCTGTAACTAATTAGTTAAGAGTTATAGCCCTCCTTATTCACATTGCTCGTTCCTACTAGGCAGCTCAAAACATCACTGAATGCAGAGGTTTGTAACAGTGCCCTAAACCACACACACTTGATAAATGTTCTCGGGCTCCAAACACCATCATTAAGTCAGTCCAGACTGAAGCTTATGTGGAGGAGCTAAATTTACTTCATAATGGGAAAACTGAAGATAAAAAGTCCACTTTTTAATATAAACCCTAAAGTGGCAGAATGCCTTATCAGGATTAGAGGTTGGCTTAAAAATGTACAACTGGAGAGTGGTAAAAAGTATCCACTCATTTTGCCTAGACACCAGCATATTTCTGTCTTGCTACTACACTACTATCATGAACATGTGAAACATCAGGGTTGTCACTTTACAGAAGGAACTGTCAGAGCTGCAGACCTGTGGATAACTGGAAGCAAGAGATGTGTCAGCTCTATCTTACATATAGCTCCATGGCAAATGGCAGACCTACGTCTCGCACATGTCACTGCAGCCCCTCCATTCACATACAGTATGTAGAAATGGATGTTTTTGTCTCTTGGACAGTGACTGTCAAGGCGTACTAGAGGAGGACCAGCAGAAGTATGTATGAGCATGAGAGTTGTGCATAGCGAAGTAATATCATCTCTGTATAATTCAACTGCATTAATGCCATAAGAAGATTTTTTACCATACGAAGGATGCAAAAGAAACTTTCTGGGAGCTTGTAAGGAACTGGGATTTGTCAAAGATCAGCCAAATCAAAACATCAAGAGATATCTTAACAAGCAAGGCTGTGCGTGGGAATGTAACCCTACTCATTCCTCATATGAGAGGAGCCTGGGAAAGAATGATAGGTTTGTCTCATAGAATTCTGGACAGCATGCTAAAAGAAGAGAACCTGCATCTCTCTCATGATGTTCTATGCACTTTAATGGCTGAATGTACTTCTATTATAAATGTTAGGCCTCTATTCCCTGATCTTTGGATCCTGATTCACCATTTCTTCTGATACCTGCTACACTTCTTACACAGAAGATTAATGGTTCAAATTAGCCAGGAGACTTTACAGACAAGAACCTACACAGATGTCAGTGGAGCAGAGTACAAGCTCTTGCCAACAAGTTTTGCACCCACTGAAGGCAGATCTTTCTACACTCCAACAATGCTGCAAGTGGAATAAATGTCATTGCAATCTTCAAGAAGGAGATATTGTGCTTCTAAAAAAGAAAGTAACAGCACATAATAAATGGCCGATGGCACTGGAAAAACAGCCTAGTCCGGTGGAGATGAGAAACTGTGGAATTTGGAACTTAAACATGCAGACCATTTTTTTCAAAGACTTTTCCAAGACCTGCACCAGAAGTTATCTTGCTTTTTTCAATAGACAGTTAAGAATGAAATAAATTATAGTTTGTTCACTTTTTTTAACAGTGGTGTCACAGACAATAGAAATGGGAAGGGTTCTGCCATGCAGAATAACTTTATTATTCAAAGTAATGTTAACACATATTTATGAATATTCATGTAAATAGTTATAAGGAAGAGGAAAGAGAATTACAGGAAGTCAGTAGTTAGACAGCATGCTTCATAAATAGTCTGTGTTTGTTAGTTCCATCGAAGTAAAGCCTGTTTTAAATTAATTGGATAAATATATAGCAAAGTTATATTGTTTATTGTAATTCAGTAGTTATTTGTAATTTGCTTCTTTTCAGTTTCACTCTAGCTTCATGAAATTTAAATAAAATTGGAGCAAGGCACAATCTCCTCACTCTATGAATCTTTTGTGAAGTAGAGTTTGGCTTCTGTTTAGTTTATGGTTCAAATACCAAAGATGTGATCAATGCAAACACCATTATTAAAATATGCTCAATTAAACAAGTCTTCTCTGCAGCTTACACACAGATAACAGAAGTAATGTAAGAATTAAAACAAAATGTGCATGGGGTCTTCCCACTATTTTCAGCTGACAACATTTGCTGCTGTTAAAACTAGGGTGGCACTCCTTACTATGCTACTTTTTTTGTGCACCAAACTATATGTAATGTTGGTTTGCTCACATCCATGACCTACAGTCAGGTTCGTAAGTGTTTGGACACTTGTGACACAATTTTAATAATTTTGGCTCTGTACACCGACACAATAGACTTGAAATAAAGAAATCATTATGTGATTGAAGTGTAGACTTTCAGCTTTAATTTAAGGGGTTTACCTGAGCCATTTAGGAATGACAGCATTTTTTTTTGCATAGTCCCCCCATTACCAGGGCATCAAAGGTATATGGGCATTTGAATGATAAGTTGTTCCATCGCCAGGTGGGAGCAGTTCACACGTTATTTAATTAACTATTAAGCAGATGAAATGTCTTAATTCCAATTGTGAAATTTGCATTTGGAAGCTATCACTGTGAAGTCTCAATTTGAGGTCCAAAGAGCTGTCTATGCAAGTAATAACAGTCCATCATTAAGCTGAGAAAACAAAACAAACCCTTTAAAGAGACTGCAGAAACACTAAAGAGTGGTCAGATCAAACATTTTTTATATTCTTAAAAAGAACGAATACAGTAAACTGGTGAACTCAGCAACACCAGAAGGACAGCTATGCTGGATGATTGCAGAATTCTGTCCTTGGTGACAAATAACCCCTTCGTAACATTTAGTCAAACCAAGAACAGTCTCCAGGAGGTAGACTTTGCTAAAATCTACAATCAAGAGAAGACTTCATGAAAGTAAAGACAGAGGGTTTACCACAAGGTGCAAACCACTGGTAAACCTCAAGCATGGGAAGGATAGATTAGACTTTGCCAGAAAACATTTTTAAAAGCCTGTGTAGTTCTGAAACAATTTTCTTTGGACAAAGGAAACTTAAGGTCAGTATATGCCAGAATGTTGGAAAGAGAAGAAATGGCTTACGATCCAATGAATACCACATCATCTATTAAACATGGTGGAGGCAGTTTTATGGCATGATAAGTGGTAGTTCACAGTTGCTTTTGGGGAATACTGATGGAAGTCAAAGATTCAAATAAATCATTAACAAATATGTAAGCAGCATGTAGTTAAAATGTAAACATTTGCAGAAAGTTATATAAATTTATTTTCAACATAATACATTAAATAAAGAAACCATTAAACAAAAGATTTCACTGATACTTTCCTGCCATTTCTGAGTTTCCTTTTTCTTCTCATCTTAGTCAATAAAGACTGCTTTAATATTCCTGACTGTGAAATAAAGTTGTCTGCACATTTAAGCACATATTATTACAGTTTATTAGACAGAATATTATTAAACTAGTCATTTAGCCCGTTACAATAACGGGCGCTAGAACAGTAGTGCATAAACATTAGTAGGAACAGTCTATATTAAATGGCAAGGGACTTTGACCTCATTCTTTTTGTCGGTCGTATTTTTCTTTCTTTCAGCCTTTCTTTTGTTGATGTTTACTTGCTGAGCTGTCCGTTCTTCGTGGGCTGCCGCCGTGTATTGTGTGTCTTTAATTTTCTGTGACAGTAATGCTGTCTTGTACGGCTCTATTCAATAAGGGCGCGTAGATAATTTAGTTCAAATGGCTCTGGAATATGTGAAGAGCAACAGGTGCAGATCTTTATTTACGTGCGCCTTTATTCGCTGCGCCCAATTGAGGTCGTCCTTTTGAGGCTCACCTTTTTGTGCACGCCCTTATTGAAGGATGCCTATGCGCGCCCTTATTGAAGGATACCGTTTTGTACGTCTGCAGGCTTGTATGTCCGTAATATACGTCCGTAATATACCTTTAACCCCTTCACCGCCCTCTGCCGGATATATCCGGCACCGCTGTTTTAATGCTAACGCCATACTGCCGGAATTATCCGGCACATTTGCCTGTGGTTATATGAATGCCTGGCAAGTAGTATAACTGACGGTTTGGCGTGGGTATTATTACTACGTTGTATTTCGACAAGTCTGTGGTTGTTTTGGCCGGTCATGTGACGTGATTCGCATGTAACAGCTGTGAATATGGCGAAACGTAAACTGACTTCAAGTGAGGCTTTGCAGGCGATTTTGGACAGTTCTGATCATGATTGTAGCAGTTCTGAAGAAGATTTTAGTGACAGTGATGAGCAGCAACGTGCGCTGCATGATATTGTGAATGAAGACGCATCGGATGACGGCGCTGAGTGGGTGTATCCCCAGCATCTCAGCTGGGCTGCTGCCCGAGGTGAACTACCTTTTCTGCATTCGTTTGAGGGAACGTGTGGCTTTATTGTTGATGTAAACAATTACACTGCTGAGCAGTTTTATGAGCTGTTTGTGTCACCTGATTTGATTAGACATTTTGTTCATCAGACAAATCTGTATGCAGCACAGTTTATTGAGAAAAATCCCAATTTACCTCCACATTCCCGTGTTCGTGCTTGGTTTGACACTGATGAAAACGAAATGAAAAAATTCATTGGGATTTTGATGTTGATGGGAATAATCAGAAAACCAGATATTGAGATGTACTGGTCTACAGATCCTATGTATGCAACACATATTTTTGCAGCTGTCATGACACGTAACCGATTCTCTTTGCTGCTGAAATTCTTTCATTTGAATGACAACAGAAACGAGCCAGATAAGAAAGATCCAAACCGCGACCGCTTGTTCAAGCTACGTCCTTTGATTGATCATTTATTTGAAGCATTTCAGTTGCCCTACATGCCAGGACCGTCAGTTGCAGTTGATGAAAGTTTATTGTCGTGGAAGGGCCGCTTACAGTTTCGACAGTATCTACCATTGAAAAGGGCACGGTTTGGTATCAAGATGTTTTGCTTAGCTGAGAATTCAGGTTACATTTATAGATTTCGTGTATACACTGGCAACTTGCACAACATTTAGTGGTCAATACTGCTTGAATAAATGTAAAAAATGTAAAAAAAATGTAAAAAAGTAAAAAAACAAAAATTGTTCAGATTTCGCCTGGCTTGGGGAATATTTAGGGAGTTGGCGGTTAAAGGGTTAATTTTCTCTGGAGGTAATACAGGCGTGCGCGTCGGTAATATGCCTTTAATCTCCTCTGACAGTAATACTGGCTTGTATGTGGCTGTAATATGCGTCACTGTATTGTGTACCTTTAATTTCCTCTCGCAGTAATACTGGTTTGTATTTCCGTAAAACGCCTCTAACTTTCTCTGACAGTAATATCGCGCATAGCACCGTGCCCCGCGCATGCGCACTTCACCAGAAGACATCTGCACACGGACTCCTGGACGCACATAGGGATTTTATATATATAGATTAGATAGAACTTTATTTGTCCCCAGAGGGAATTTTGGCTTTTTAAGTTAATAGCATCTAGTTAAATTGTAACTTTTTATGCTATGTATTATTCATTATGTTAATTATTAACAACTTTGCACCCAATGCTGGCCAGAAAGACTGACTTATCATTTTGTTCAACTTCAATGAAGCCTTATTGCCTATAAAATCTTGACTTGGCAGCTAAGTTATGCCAATACCATGCATGGGAGAAATGTTGATCACTTATTATATCATATGATTCTAATGTCTGTTGAAATTGGAGACTATCCTTTTTGCAGGCCTCCTTACCCAAAATAAGTCCAGAGTTCATGAAAAAAAAAATTACTTAAAAATACACAAGGAGAACGGCCTTTAAACTCCCACCCCATGGTTTTATCAAAGTCCAGAAGTGCCTCCTGAGACTCTGAGGTGTCCTACTTCAGCTCCCATACAGCCTCAGTTGCCTCCTTGAGCCCTAATTTGTTATTAGTGAGTCTTTCTTTGCAGTTATATCTTAGGTCAGTGCAAATGGAGTAGTTAATTGTGAGACACTCTTTCAGTATGTGTCCCCCCTTCACCACTGTCCCTTACATTGACCAGCACAAGACAATTTAACTTTTAATTTCTTCCAAATTACCTATTTTGCTTTTGATAATAATTCATATTAAAATAGTACTAGGATGTTGTACCGTGTTAGCCATTATGAATGTAGTAATCTTACATCTTGCCTGAAGAAGGGGCCTGATTTGTCTCGAAAGCTTGCATATTGTAATCTTTTTAGTTAGCCAATAAAAGGTGTCATTTTGCTTGACTTTTCACTATTTAAAATAGTGTAATTTATACCTTGATATGATATTCCTGTGCAAGTTAGTCATCTAAGTGAATAATTCTTAAATCATTCTGCTAATTGTTCAAGTGAGTAATAGTTTAACCTGTTAATCATATGGATATGGAGAGCCGACTGTATACACAATGCATCTTGTGTAAAACAGTGAGAAATAAAACATTGTACCTCAGCCCTTTCTTTAGTTATGATGCTGTATCATTCGTAATGAAAGCAAGTATTCAGTTGAAAACACTGTAGCTCATTAGCAGCAAAAGAAATTTATTGACATTGGAGAAATGTATAATTATTTTAAAGTCTAACTTATAGGAGGGGATCTATTATTGGGAGAAAAATAGTAGGTGTACATACCATTTTTTATATACACACACCATATTTGTAGTTCATTTATAACTATAGCATGTGACAGATATTTATTGATTTTGCAATGGTACTGGTTATTTATCTGTCTTTAAATTTGCTTAATCCAATTCTGAATCGTAGGAAGCCACAACCTTTCCCAGCAGCATCAAACACAAAGTAAGAATCAATCTATCACAGGAGCTCACAAACACCAGGTCAAATAAGAGTTACCAATTAGACTAATACACGTGTAAACTGGAGTGTCTAGAGATTAACACCTGCAGACACAGACAAGATGTGCTTATCCCACAAAGACAGTATCTTGACCAACTTTCTAAATGGTCTCTAGTATTGCTAACTACTGCATGTCTGTTGCCCATTATTTTTTTCATGTATATATATTTGGGTATTAGTGATTTCACAGCCAGAAAAATAAAATATTCACTCCCGTTCTTGGTTTTAAACTTCTACTACCACTGCTATGTATTTATTGAACTTTATTTAAATATATGAAAGTGGCAAAGTAAGTTTAACATTATGACAAAACACATTTAAAAAAAGCAAGCAAATAAACAGAGAACAGCTAAATATAACATTAAATAAAGGTCCTGCATACATGTAAAAAAAAAAAAATTGAAGATTTAAAAAAAAAAAAAAAAAAAAAAAAAAAAACAGTAAATATTGACTAGTACATTGTAGTCTTCTGGATAAAGTCTGCATGCTACATGTAGATATAGGGTCATTTCTTTCACTTACAGGGTACTCAACTAGGAAGCAATACAGTTTTAGAACTGGATTAAAAAGACTTGAAAAACTACACATTTAAAATGGATTAAAATGTAAAAATGAACTGTTTCTGACAGTATTGATTGTGAAATATGCATTAAACAAAGTTTAGACCCCTAACGATCAGGGGGTCTTCAATTCCTACTGCCTATCTGTCTAGTGCCAGTCCCTTAATAAGTAGAAATGAGGAAAATCCCATTGGAATATTTTGGTCAGGTCTGCCTGACACTTGCTGATGTGTCATATCAATGAAGATGACGACTACCTTTATGCAGTCAGGCTGCCTACCTCTAAACTGTTGCTTTTTGAGCAGCATGTGAAGTACACTGTGGTTAATAAACTAGCTATGTATAGTGCTGTGACTTTAGAGTATGCATATTTTAAGTAGATGAATCACATCCTATACGGATGTGCAATATACAGTCAAAACCTTCTGAACAGCATTCTGCAGAATGGCCACTTTTCATGACAAAAACTCACATATGTGCAGGACACTGGAAGCTGTCAACTCTCTCACCATGGCATTGCTTTTTATAATTGATTTTATTTGAAGAAAAACAATTCCATACAGTCAAGTCTAACTTGCACAACAAAAAATAACACAACATACAATCAAGTCAAACTTAACACAACCAGAATTCAACCCCCACCTGACAGAAAGAGAGGAGAGCCAACAGCAAAAGCAAATCTTTAAAATCAACAAAGAAGGGGAGAATATCTTTTTTCCCCGATATAAGTGCTTATTGTATTTTTTTTAATTAGCTGTTGTCATATTAAAAAAAAAACAACTTTTGAACAGATCATCCAAGTGAGAATTTCATGTTTCCAGTTTCAGATAGCATAGAACATCAGTTTACCCACTGACTTAAAATAAGGTGGGCTAGGATTCTTCCATTTGAGCAAAATAAGTCTAGTAGTGTGGTATACAGGCAATTACAATCAATGTGTCCTTCTACTTTAAGCCCATCTGGGAGTACTGTATACCAAACACAGCTGTTACTGGGTTAGGACAAATTGTGACAACAAGGCTGTGTGATAGGCATTCAAATATTTTTGTCCAATATGAGCTTAATTTGGCGCACGCCCAAAACATGTGGCCCAGTGAGGCTAGAGCTAGATTGCAACATTCATGGGTTAAAACTTGGCCTGGATACATTTTGGACTGTTTTAAACAAGATAAAAGTGATTGATAAAAGATTTTAAGTTGAATGATTGAATGCTTTGCACATATGGAGCTAGAGTGGATTCTGTGCATGCCCAGCTTCTACTCCTTTTCTGAGATGTTAAGTGAAAGATTGTTTTCCCAGTGTACTCTGGGATCTTTGAAAGGAAGGGACTTTAAAATGTTTTATATATTATTGAGCTGTCTGAGTCTTCAGGACTGATCAGTATTTCTTCTGGAATAGAAATTGGTGAGAGGTGAAGAAAATTGGGAAGGTTCCTTTTAGCAAAGTTTCTGATTTGCAAGTAGTGGAAGTTACATTTTGAAGCCTAATTGTTCATAAGATGTAAAGACATTATCTATATGCAATTCTCTGATGCAAAGACATTACCTATATACACCCATATACAGTTCTCCAAGTGCTTTAATCCCAGATGTTTTCCATACATTAAATACTGTGTAGGCTTGGGAGAGAAAAAATGTTGATTAACATGTAGAGGTGCAACAGATTAAAGCTTCTCTGCCTTAAAGTGCTTCCTGCATTGGTTCCATATTCTGAGTGATCGATGGACAATTGGATTATTAGTATATAATAATTTGTATTTACTGGGACAGAAAGCAGGGCATATAAAGAAGTACAGTAAGATTTTATTTCACTTGCTGATCAGGCTTGTATATATTCATCGGTTTGTGTCAATTTCCAGGTTATTATCTATACTAATAAAAGGCAAAGCCCTCACTCACTCACTCACTCACTCACTCACTCACTCACTCACTCACT